>NC_049988.1:22763208-22793876 GCF_000003815.2 Branchiostoma floridae
CTCAACAATGTGCTGTAGAACCATCATCAGGGCCTGCAGCCCTCCCGCTAGCATCCAACGCTTCTGGGTACGCTCTGCAAGAGAGATAGAGTGAGAGTGAGGGAGGGGGAGAGAGAGTGAGTGAGGGAAAGAGGGAGTGAGTTTCTGCTCAACAGTGCGCTGTAGAACCGTCATCAATGCAGCCCTCCCGCTAGCATCCATCGCTTCTGGGTACACTCTGCAAGAGAGAGGGAGAGTGAGAGAGTGAGGGATGGAAGGAGGAAGGGAGGGAGAGTGTGATCATGAGTGAGTGAGTGCTCAACAATGCGCTGTAAAACCGTCATCAGGGCCTGCAGCCCTCCTGCTACCATCCAACGTTTCTGGGTACGCTCTGGAAGAGAGAGGGAGTGAGAGAGTGAGTGAGTGAGTGAGTGAGGGATGGAGAGAGAGAGAGAGTGAGTGAGTGTGAGTGAGTGAGTGAGTGAGTGAGTGAATGAGTGGGTGAGAGAGAAAAGAAGAAAAAGGATGTTGGGATGGATGGATGAAGAGAATGGAAAAGGGAACCAGTGTACATTATGTATCAATGTACAAACAAATGAATCAATGTATTGAATTCAAGGTTACTGGTTCTAGTCTAGGTAGTGAAAGATGGCACAGCAATATCAATTCGGTGGTTTAAGTTTGTCAAGAATGTAGAAATGAATGTACTCACTATTGTTTGATATGACCATGCCTAGGTAGTAGCAGATGGGGCGTACAGATTAGCTGATCAATGTTAGTGAGTTAGCTAGGAAAGAAGGAATAAATGAATGTACATGCATATTGTTTGATATGACCATACCAAGGAAGTAACAGATCTTAGTGAGTTAGTTGGGAATGAATGAATGAATGAATGAATGAATGAATGAATGAATGAATGAATGAATGAATGAATGAATGAATGAATGAATGAATGAATGAATGAATGTACTCACTATTGTTTGATATGACCATACCCAGGTAGTACATATGTAACAGATCTTAGTGAGTTAGCTAGGAAGGAAGGAATAAGTGAATGTACTCACTATTGTTTGATATGACCATGCCAAGGAAGTAACAGATCTTAGTTAGTTAGTTAGGAAAGAAGGAATAAGTGAATGTACTTACTGTTGTTGGATATGACCATACTTGGGTAGAAACAGATGGGGGTACAGACTGGCTGATCAATGTTAGTGAGCCAGGAAAGGAGGAATAAATGTATGTACATGTAAACGCATGATCATGTACTTACTATTGTTTGATATGACCATGCCAAGGAAGTAACAGACCTTAGTGAGTTAGTTGAGAAGGACTGAGTAAATGAATATATGTATGTACTGTTGTTTTATATGACCATTCCCAGGTAATAACAGATGGCTGATCAATGTTATTGAGTTAGCTAGGAAAGAAGGAATAAATGAATGTATATGTAAACGCATGATCATGTACTCACTGTTGTTTGATATGACCATGCCAAGGAAGTAACAGATCTTAGTGAGTTAGTTGAGAAGGACTGAGTAAATGAATATATGTATATACTGTTGTTTTATATGACCATTCCCAGGTAATAACAAATGACTGTATGTACTTACTGTTGTTTGATATGACCATGCCCAGGTAGTAACAAATGGGGCGCACAGCCTGGCTGATACACCCGTCTTTCAGTAGCTTCACAATAGGAGCAAAGGTGCCCGAACACAGGTATTGGTTCTCCTCTGTAGGAAGGCATGCAAGGAAAGAGTGCTATAAACATCTAACCGTTTCGAAGAATCTTCAGTTGGTATGTCAATATGGTATACAACACAGTTTGTACTGAACTAAAATTTGGGAATTTGTCTTCAGAGGAAAAAAATACATTGTTCCAAAAAATCAATAACTGCATTTTCTACATTTCATTAATGATGAAATACATATAACATACATTTTTACAGGGAGGTGTTTGTTATAAGCCCTCTCCCTTTAAGGTTATAAAGGCACGTCCTCAAAAACAGGACCACCATTTTACAAACCTTCCGAAAGAAGAATGCAGCCCTACCAACGATCAAACCAGGGTCTCCTAAATATTGGGAATGAGGAGCTCAACTGAGCTGCTATCAGTTGGGCCACAGGGACATCCCCGACATAACAGTATTAGTACTTAGCAAAGAACCTTCTACCATTCTGTGGATTGTTCACACATGCTGCAAGCCCATTGGTGACAGCAGTCCACAGCTCAAAAGCCTGGTCCTGTGGGCCATCCAACTGGCTCTGTCCACTGCTGTTGGTGGCATACGTGAGAGGGAGGGAGGACCTGTTCAACAAAACAAACAAACAAGTAAACAACAGGTGCGTCTATGAAGTACGCTGAGCACTGTTGTTAGATGCATAGGTGTGAGAGAGAGAGGACCTGTACAGGAAACAAACAAACAAGTTAACAACTTTTTAGCTGGCTCACTCCACTGGTATTGGTGGCTCGCCAGAGAAAAGCGCTCAGCGACTACGAGTCTTTCCCGAGCTCCTAGCAACATGCCCCGTAAATCGAATTAGCTGGCCCTGGGAGTTACGCCACTGCGGATGGCATAACTCCCTTGGCCGGCTAGCACTGACTGCTGCCCACCCCTATCAGGGACCCATACAGCATTATTATCAAATAGTGGAAACCATAGTGTACACTACCACTACTAGTTCTACTGTAGTTACTTACACAAAGAGCTGAATCATGGTCAGCATGCATTGCCTCTCTCTCGCCAGTCTCTGACCCTCTCCTGAAATCAATAATATTCAATATTTACCATTCACTCAATCTCAATTTGAGCAATTCTTGCTGATGAAAATGACTCTAATGACGGTTGGTTGTAATTCCAAAATTATTGTTAATTTTCATACAAATTACTTTCTCCTTTGGAAGGAAAAGTGGCATTGCAGAATTCGTATTATTTCTATAAGAGACAAGTAATGATTCAACAGACCTCTATTCCAGGGTCAAATCTTTGTACTAGTAGTTTTAATTTGTTCAACTAACTTACTGGCTCAAAACTTAAAGACAACTTTTTTAAAAGACCCAAAGAAAGTACAATTGCAAATTACATCTGCAGGAATGTTGCTTACTGTTGTTTGAGGCCAGACAGTTGGCCAGGAAGGCTGCAGTTCTCTTCACTTCAGGTAGGCTGTGCTGGTCCGACAGTTTGGACTGCAGGAAGGCGAAGACTTGGGGGATGCACAGCTTACTTTGGCATGATCCTGAGGGAGAAAACATGGTAAAATACATCTTGATTTAGGTCTACAATATCAGGGCTCGAAATTCATATTTGGGATTAGGTGCACTGGTGCACCCAGCTTAAAAAATTGGGTGCACCAAATTTTTTTGGGTGCACCACTTAAATTTAAGTAATAACCTAAAAGTAATAATAAAACTTAGTTACAAGCTATCAAATTCTTAAACAAGTACCATGACAGACATTTTTATTATCTTTTATAACACTTAGATGTCAAGACTATGATGTATACTTTGTACTAGTATACTTTGTACTAGTATACTTTGATATCTTTACATGTACATAAACCTAAGAAAATATTTGGGTGCACCCTGTGCAGCCACGGAAAATAATTGGGTGCACAGCTCGCATTTTGGGTGCACCTGGGTGCACATGCACCCAGCATTTTGAGCCCTGAATATACATCATCTTTTCCGTAAGGCATTTGATTTCACATAATTTGTAGAGAAAAAGTCTTATTCACATGGTTCATAGTGAAGCGAACAAATTTTGCATAATTGTGTTCCTTGATTTTAGCATATTAGTACATTTGTGTTCTTCTGAGTTCAGTTGTCAGGAATTATCAAGACCCCCATTCAGACCCTCATAGAAAGCTACAGCCTGTTTTCATCAGCCATTCAAGGGACTACTAGTATCGTAGTACTAGTAAGGAAAAGTGGTTGCTAAGGGCAGGATGGGGTTTACTATGTAGAAATAGACAGGACGTCTGTTTCAATGTTGCTTGTGACTGGAGGTCAGGTTGCCTGTAAAAGGTGGTTGTCTGACCAGGTTTGACTATATTTAATAATACAAACTGTAGGCAATATGTTCAATATAAACAGTACAATGAATTATGTGGATCTGACTGTTTGGGCTGTAGAAAGGTGAAAACCTTGCCCAGCTTGCTTTGGCACAATCCTGCTAACATGGGAGATAGAAATGTACCTCAATCCAGTCATGGCAAACATAGTTTTTCTAACTACTGCATTACTTGTCTTTTGATGAAATAAGCTTGCAATAGACCATAGAATACAATGACTTATATTTCTTACAGCACTTACGGTTGATCTGTGCAGCACAGCTAAGTGTATACAATGCAGCCTGTTGCACCTCCAGGTGTTTTGTGAACACAGCAAGGTGCAGAATGGCCATCAGACCTCCCTTATACTGAAGTCTCTCACATGCCTCTCCTGTAAGTAAAGATAATATTATCATTAAAGTCTGATAAGGCCACAGCAAGTAAATTTTATGGATGACATCCTCTGCAGACTGCAAAAATAGTGCGATAGGGCAAAAAAAAAACAAGATGGGTGAAAAAAAACAAGATGGCTAAATTTTAAAAGATAGGCACATAAAGTTGTGATGACTGTTGTAAAAAGAATTAAAAGGACAAAACATGGTATCAGAGCCAACAAGGCATTCAGTCCCGTATTCAAAACATGTACTGGTGTGGTAAAAGTGACACTAGTGTGGTAGACTGGCATCACCATCAAAGTTGGTAACCACACTCATGGCCTCCATATTGGTGTCACTTTTACAACTATCCAATAAGTTTCATTTCTACAATTACAGCCCTGGGTACCTCGCAAGTGTCACTTCTACAAGTACAATTATTAGGCTACAACACAATATATTTGCTCATTGTGGTAATTTATTATCATGTTGAAGATAATCCTGCAGAAGAAAAAAATTCTTGTTTTTTTTTCTGAAATCAGGCGAAAATTAATGCGCGCGCGGATGTCATCCATAAAATTTACTTGCTGTGGCCTAATGCTATAAAAAAAGCTTATAACCACAAACCTGTGTACACAAAATAACACACTGTCAGTTACACTACTTTCTGGAGCATTACATTCTGTAAAAGGGAAATTTTCAAAAGAATTTGGTTTTGCAGTAGTGAGAACATTGAATATTGCTCGAGAAGCATTATTGGTCATTTGCACTCTATGAAGCGTGTTATTTTTTATCCTGAATTCATTGTTAACCATTTTCGAGCCATTCTTGAACACCTAGACCTGCTGAGGCAAATGTCATATAGCCTTTGGACATCATAATCTTGAACAATCTGGCTTCAAGAAGATGCTATTGTCACCAGCTCCACACATGAATCAACAGCTTTTACGCAAAAGTACAGCTGCTATAGGTGATCGAGTCGTGCAGAATGCATTGGGAAGCTTCCAATTTTGTTCCAGCGTTGTCAGCCTTTCTGAATGCACTGTTAAGCGTTGCAGGCATTCCTTAAGTCGCCATCAAGCATTGGCGGCTAGTATACCCCATGCAGACCCTCTTACAAGTTGCCATCCCAAACAACAATGGCGTAAAATATAATGAAAATTTTCAACTGTGTTATTTGTTTGACCTACCGTTCTCCATGCAAAGGTGTGCGAGTGCCACCAGAGCCTGTTTCTGTGCCTGAGGACAGTCTTTCTGGGTCTTTATACAGTCCAGCAGCACGGTAAGACTGGACATCGCCTCGGAAGACATCTCAGACTACTTCTTGAAGTTCTTGGAACCTGACCTGTTATAGAAAGTATGAAGAACACTTAAGATTTGCTAAGGCATCATAACATTTGTTTTGTTGTTCTTGTATAGTGGACCCCTTGGAAATCAACTCCCAATAAGTTAGGCTACCCACTTGTCTTGAGATCACTAAATAGATAAATTGAAACATACAAGATTTGACGAACACATGAAAGGACATCCTGTTGTCTATGACAACACGGCACTGGATCATCCCCTAAGACTGACAATGTCAGTATCCTGAATAATTGAAGAGCAGCCCAAACTGGAGTGGACGCTCCTACCAGGCTGGAACAACTCTACTCTACTCTACTCATAATGTAATACTCAGTATTGGTGTTCCCTCAGACCTCTTCTTTAGCCTGAACTGTCAGAAATAGAAACAGAAATAGAATAAAATCCAGGATCTGCTGAAACACTACAACAAAAATTTAAAACAATTGACAGCAAATGGCTCCAAAAAAATCCCTCGGAACACTCTTTGATTCACAGCTCAGAAGGAATGAAATTTAATTAAAGGAAAACTGGCTGTCCGGATTTTGACAGAAACACCCTCAATGAGGGCCAAGAAACTCTTAAATATTGACAGGATGTTTTAATACTGACAGGAACATCCTGTCAATATCTTCGACCGACTGAAAACATCTATCTACTACACAATAGGCGGACTCCTTCTCTCCTATCGGTATACTTTCCAACTTGTCCAAGACGTATGAAGAAAATCCGATGCCCCCCACCCCATAAAAAAATCACGAAGCCAAGCAAAGGTGCTTTAAGTTACGGCTTAAATTAAGTCACACTTTGATGTTTCCCCTTACCTGTTGAATCTATGAAGAGTAAAACGCGCCGGTTGCACCAGCTAATGATTTCTGAGGGTAAAAGTAGTCAGTTCAGTCATGGCAGACGATAGTGTAGAACTTCGGACGTCCCGCCATTTTCTAAAGAGCGCAGCCAAAAGCAACGAAAAAGTTGTATTTAATTTTTGGTCTTGCACAACATTATTATAAACGGATCAAAGATGGGAAGTGGGTGTTCCAGAAATAAACCAGAAATATTTTAATACTTGTATAATCTAGCTATATTAAGACATGTTAATCACCCTGAATAAAGTGGAACGAGTTTTTGAAGTTTTATTCGTTTTGATGCGATCATACGTACCAAACACGTTTGTAACAATGTAAGAAATGTTACACATCGAAATAAGCAAGACTATAGAAATTAATTACCGTTAAGTGCTCATCTCAACAACAGATTGCCAATATCCATTGAAAAAAAGATGGACATAAACTGCAAATGAAGATAACCAAAAAAGGAATATTGGCGATGTCCTTGGTACTGACTGCGCATCATGCATCGGGACATCTGGCGGACAGAGTAATCACTGCAGCGTTCTTGCTATTTCCAGCTAGTTTTGCTGTAACGCGGTGATTTTGTCCTTTAGAAATATGTCATATTAGAAAATAGAGTAAAGCAAGATATAATGATATAGGTCGCAATGGCTGCACCCTAAATTTGTTATGGTGAGGCAAACCATTTTCAATTCGACAAAAATCTTTCACATAACTTCATTGCGCAAAAGCTGTACAAGGTACAAAGCATGGCATCTACTGATACATAACTCTGTGTGTGTGTGTGTGTGTGTGTGTGTGTGCACGCATGTCTGTGTGTGTGTATGTGTGCACGCCTGTGTGTGCTGTGTTTTGACGTGCCTGACACCTGTCAATTACCGTTATTGACAAAGAACATGCCCATATTTAGTATCACTAATGGAGATCCCAATAAGACAAACAAACATGACTGAAATAAAAAAAAAAGTTATAAAACAAATATCTCTGTTTGAAATGTTGAACTAAATGTGAGTTACAATAGTACACAGCGCTATTTCATGGTACACATTATATATTTTGCCCAAAATGGCAGTAAGGTTCTGCGACATCTCCAGAAAAACACGGATATTTAATGACTACACTGAGTTCTGACGCACAAACTTTTGATGTTTCTCCCACCCAGCCCAGATTAACTCCTTTTCCCAGAAAATTAGTCAGTCATTTGCAGAAAAACAAAATGCCATTCGCACCACCTGATGCCACGTCATCCCTCCAAATAAAGGCAAATTTGGTCTTACGTCTTCAGACTAATTAAGGTATTATTTGCTATATTCATGATTTTTCACAGTTATACACTACACGACGGCTGTCTGTACAGTACTGCCGAAATGTACGAGCAAGCAGAGCCGGTCCGGTCCCCTTTCTCGCGCCCTGACAGCGGCCAAACCAGCGGGCCGCCGCCCCAATCCCCTCCCGTCCGTCAGGGTGGTTCCCGCGGGCGTGGCCGCCATGGCAACGGCGCTTCTGGCAAGTCACAAGAAGAGCAAGAAGCATCTTCACACACGTACGAAGAAGCCGGGGCGGTGAAACGTCACGCAACGTACACGTCTGCAGGTAGCCGACGTTTTTGTTACTTGCCCTTTCAGTACAAAATAGGCATTTATTTGCACACTATTTTAGCATGTTTTCAAGCAGAAATGGAGTATGATAATCTAAGGATACAGACACGTTGAAATATTAGACAATTTTCATGGTTTGAAATACCGGTGGTTATGTTCCCCGAGAAACGATATTCTACTTCTGATACCTTATATAAAGTATAAAGAAAGTCATTATCTAAAATCTTAGGGATGAAATTGAAAACAGATTTTGTTTAGGTTCACGGGAATTTGATATATAGCACCTCTGTCTTTAGCATGAAGGTTCATCTGTGTTGGTGGAATACATTATAGAAAATTGCCTTCCAACACTGTAATAACTGTCATTCTGTGAACAAGGTCCTCCGACATTGACCGAAAATTTCGGGGTAAACCTCTTTCTTTAGTTAATTTTGTATATCGTGGTTCGGTGTACATGGCTATAATCGTGCGTGTACAGTGTATATCAAATTCTGTAGAATAACAACATGCTGTTGAAAATGCATTTCAATTTTAAATTGTTATTCGTTGTATCACATCTACCGCGGTCTAGATAAAAAGTGAGAATCTTCACCAATCGAAATTGTCTTTTCTTCGACCGTCCACGACCAAATATATCTTTATTCATTCACGTAAAGTTATAATCTCTACAGATCGCACATATCCGGGTGGAGCAAACGGCCGCCGTGCTCGCTGTAGCTTCATCCGCTCCCACCTCAGCTACATGGCCGCCGGCATTGCCGTACTACTAAGCCTAGTTGCCTTGGGATTCACCCCTCTGACCGTCATGAATAACGAGGTAAACACTCTTGTACCGCAAAGCTATCTTTAAACATCTTTCTGCTCTTTCTGTTCTTATTTTTGAGTGACTACCAAGACAGAACATACTGCTGTTTTCCCTTAATTTTCTTTTTTGGTACTCTTTCATCTGTAGGAAATAAATCAACTGTCCACCACTGTTGACGCCTTGAAGCTCAGCCAAGACGACATGTCCGCCACTGTTGACGCCTTGAAGCGTGACCAAGACGACATGCGCCAACTGTCCGCCACTGTTGACGCCTTGAACGCGATCAAGACGACATGTCCAACACTGTTGATGCCTTGAAGCGCGACCAAGATGATATGCGCCAACTGTCCACCACTGTTGACGCCTTGAAGCGTGACCAAGACGACATGCGCCAACTGTCCGCCACTGTTGACGCCTTGAAGCGCGACCAAGATGATATGCGCCAACTGTCCACCACTGTTGACGCCTTGAAGCGTGACCTGGACAGCCAAACCGCTGCCCTAGAGCAGCGTCTTCAAGAGATGAGTAAGATGCTGCGTAAGTTAGGTCTGAGTTTTTAGGTCTGTACTATTTTTGATGTTCTATTTGTCAACATCACAGAAATCAAACAAGCCTACTTTAGAGCACTATCATTATTCCAACGCAAGCATACTTTATGCATGATAATATTTGACTAATTAATATTAGAGAGAGATATGTTCTTCCGATTAAATAAATGCAATGAACATTTTCAATACCACCGATATCCATTGAATTTCCTACGTCTGTTGTTGACTCAATTTTTTCCAGTATCTTGTCCTAAAGGTTACGCAGAGTTCCTTGGAATCTGCTACAAGGCCTTCAGCACATTGAAGACCTTCAGCGGAGCGGCCGCGGCCTGTGGTGAAGACGGCGGCACCCTCGCCATGCCCCGAGACGCTGGGACCAACGCCTTCCTGATCTCCCTGCACAATGCCGTGAGCTACGATGATCCCTTCTGGTTCGGCCTGCACGATCGGTGCGAAGAGGGAAGCTTTGAGTGGGTGGATGGTTCTGCACTTGGGACGTACAACAACTGGCATCCGGGAGAACCAAACAACGCCGGGGGCCTCGAAGACTGCGTTCGTTACCTAGAATCCTCTGAAGACAAGTGGAACGACAGCATGTGCGATTGGAAGGCTGGCTTCATATGCCAGGCTTTCCCAGGTACTTTTTATACCAGTCCAACTATCCTTCAGCACACAAGACATACATTACTCTCCGTATAAACCATGTCAAAACACATCCCTTCACATCTCTGTATCTGTATCTATATAGCCGGTATAACCGCCCTTCGGCGTAGCACGCCAGCTTCTGTATCTGTCTCTATATAGCCGGTATAACCGCCCTTCGGCGTAGCACACCAGCTTCTGTATCTGTATCTATATATAGCCTGTATAACCGCCCTTCGGAGTAACACACCAGCTTCGCAGGCATGCCTGCTAATTCTGCTGATTCTGCTCTTTTTTTTCAGGACGTCCGTAGGTGACAGGCGGAACTCTCACCACCACTGTACAGCGGCTCTCCAGCCATCTGCAGTAAAACTGACATGTAATATATTAAGTAAGGAATTGTATCAATGAATCTAACCAGAAAATCTTACAGCCTGGAAGTATAGCTGCAGTACATTCCAATATCACCTTCATCTGTATCTGCCGGTATTTATACGACGGCACCCCGTTGTGAAACTAACCTGTTAAATGTAAACACTGCACGAAAAGTGGATTTTTACCACTAGCGGCAAATGCCAGGCGTAAGTATCACGCTATATAAATGCCATACTTACCGGTATTTACCGCTATTGGTAAGTCCCACTATTGTTCTGAAAAACCCTGGTATTATAACAATGTAAATGTGCCCCAAATAGCACATTTTTAGCATAATTTGACTTCTCAACACTCTTTCGGCCTTGTTGAGTAGAAAACTAAGACAAAGAAAGTAATGGATAGAATGTGATGAAGCAGTAAGGAACGGGTACCAAAGGAATGAAGCACTTACAGCACCTTAGTTGTCACGCCATAATTTTCATAAAGAGAGGATTTACAGATCTTTTTGCGTTGGACAGGAGTTTTTCTTTTTCTTGAAGACCATTTCAGGAAAGGTAAAGCCTCTGGCTTATTCCCTGTGTGATAGCTTTTCCTTCAAAATGCTGAACAGTCAGGATAGACAAAGTGTAAGCGCTTATAAACGTTACTTATGACAACACGTTACTTCACTTTTTATAGTAGGATGAATTCCTTTTGTTGTAGTAAATGGACGCTCCTAGCAAAAGAAATAAAGTGACGTGAAATGAAATGAAGTGAAATGAAATGAAGTGAAGTGAAGTGAATGGACGAAAAACGCAAAGTGGCAGAACTTGCATGTATTTATTGATGGACTTTCCTTTATAAGGAGCCTTTAACCAAGTTACAAATATTTTCTTGTTGTAATCCAAAGTTTGTAGACTGTGCTCATGTGAGCCTGAACCACTGAAGAAGCCACATAGGTGAAAACAGTCTGTGTGACAGACTAAATAAAAGTTGTAAACGGGAACTCTGCGACTCCGGCTGTCTTACTGAGGGGTGACTGTGGTGAGAAAGTTGTATTATATACATACACTTTATATATTTTACCCAAAATGGCAGTAAGGTTCTGCGACGTAAACATGGGGATTTAATGACTACACTGAGTTCTGACGCACAAACCTTTTGATGTTTCCCCTCCCAGCCGGGATTAACTCCTTTTCACAAAACATTAGTCTGTCATTTGCAGAAAAACAAAATGTCATTTGTATCACCTGATACCACGTCATACCTCTAGAAAGGGCAGATGTGGCCTTACTTCGTCAGACTAATCAAAACCTGACTAAAAACAATACATTAAGAACGGTAGATCATCATTTCCCTAGTCATAAACCATGTCAAAACATATCATCCCACATCTCATCCTTCACAGTTTTGTTCACATTCCATCACGTCCGTAGGCGACAGGCGGAACTCTCGCCACCACTGTACAACGGCTCTCAAGAGTAAGATTAACATGCAATACATTATAGAGAATTGCTAAACTTTCTTTCCAATACTAAGATAATGTAGGGACTTACCCCTAAATTTTCGGTCGATCTCCGTAGACCTTGTTCACAGAATGACCCTTTCTCTCCCTATTCAGACCGGGTTTTTTTGGTCATCCCTGGCCCGGGGGGGGGGGGGGGGGGGGGTTTGAGGCCCTCCACTTCTAAGTCCCATAACTCTAAAACGACGTGCCGTAGGGCCACCAAATTTTTAGGACATGATATCGACATAATATCTGACAAGTATTTGACGTTTGACGTTACGTCGACGTAAGATGACGTAATTATGACGTCATCAATTTGATTAGATTGGCCAAACCCATGAAAAATGGGTATTCTCAGAAAACTTCAAGTTATGCTACAAAAGAGTAACAACAAGTGCAGATAACAGAATTATAATGTTTATTACGACTTGCGTTGCCAATAGGAACATCAATGACGTCAATATGACGTCATAAAATGACGTCATGCACATCTAAGATACGAGTTGGGCTCCGCCATATTATATCCACCACCTTGAATTTTTAAAAATACTTTTTTTGCAACAAAAAATCCCAAAGGGCAATGGAAATAGACTAAATTCATCCATTTAGATGGTTTTTGATGAAAAAATACCAGGTAGTTACAAATTTTAAGGGATAATAAGCTTGTTATTATTGATCTGGCCATTCGGTCCGCCATCTTGGATTTTGGGCTGATGACGTCATCAAATTAGCATAATTTATGCATATATAATTATGAAAGATATGCTGAATAATATAAGATTTTATTTATGTAACAAAATCGCAGTAATATAGCAAATAAATGTGAAAAATACATAGTTAGAACCAAAAATAGTGATTTTTGGCAAAACTGCCTGTCAACAAACGGTTGCCATGGTAACAAGAAAAAATGGAAAATTTGTCAAACTTCGTAAAATTGTTGCTAACAATATTTTAGGAAAACTCACCAAATTTGGTGGCTCTAGCGTAAGCCGTTCTGGCGTTATAGGACATCGAAGTTAGCGCGGGCCTCAAAAGCCCCCCCCCCCCCCGGTCTGAATAGGGTTAACAGTTTGTCGAGTAGTAAAATAACATATGAGAATAGCGAATAAGCACCAAAGCAATGATGCAGTGGTAGACAGGCCAAAATTTAAAAAAATGTATATATGTACCACTAGTTAAACATGTCGATGTCAGGAGGTTCAACGTTTAACAAAATTATCAAATTGTCAATTTATTGATAACACCAACTTAGTGACTTATTTCTGTTGTTACAAAAGGAAAAGCGAGAAGCGCAATGTCCACGTGATCCCTTTTGGTCCTTCTTGGCTTTTCATTTGAAGATGAATAAGGAGCTCAAGCAAACATGGATCATCGAAAACGATATCTCAAATTTGTAAATTATTCTAGAAAGATTCAAATATGATTGCTCAGCACATAGAATGGTGCGTGACTTGTAGAGACTGGGGTCTGTTTCGTATATTCATATTTCATATATCTGAACAAAAAGGCCTTTGCTGTTTTGTTTACGTTTTCTATGCTATTCGAAGTATAATTCCGTGCCTGTCTGCCCTCCCCTGAAGGAATAGTCCGTGCCAGCTCTCAAATCTTAATTGACCAATCACATCTCATCATTAGCATAATGACATACAGTCAGCATATTAAACCTATAATATCACATATGTATTACGTTATACATAAACATATATACACGCTGCATTTTGCCTGATGATAAGCGATCAGCTCGCAGTCGCGGTAAACACGCCCAGAAAGCTGTAGCTACCTAGAACTCGAGTCGCATCTTCAGGAAGCAGTAACGTCTTGAGTCGCATCTTCAGGGAGCGGTAACTTCTTGAGTTACATCTTCAGAGGTCGCGCGTGAGTAGAGATATCTGAAATTTAATCTTTATTGTTTTCCCTGAATACTAGCTTGCGCCTCTAATTCTGAAGTAGCTTTTTTCATCAACAAAATAGTTTGGGCGTGTCCTTTCGACAACAGTTTTAAACCAGATAGACTACTTCTTGGTATTTATTTACGCGGATTAATACCTGTCGTTGTTTATTGTCCCTAATGACATTTTACACATGGTGGGTGAATCCCAAACTGTGAAAAAGTACAATATCTCTAGAAAATCATTTCATGAGAAGCATGTATGAAAGGTACACGTCAGCAACAAGCTCAGCTAATACAGTAGGTAGGGACTTCAAAGCTCCGTGTTGATTGGATTTGTCTGCTACTCCCAGCCTCCTTCGTGGCTTTCCACGGGCGTTGGCGGTTATTTTTTGAGAGGCGTGATTTGCTATTTTCAAGATATTCAGGCCAGACGGTTTTTATACAGGTAAGGCCTTATGCGGACAGATCGGGAGTGAATAAGGGATGAAGTAATGGAGTGAGGGAGAGAGGGTGGTAGGGATAGGTTTGTGGACGGGCATGTATTGTATGCGGTTGGACAATCATTGCATGTGTTCGTTCTGCTCGGATATCAGGATAAAGCCGATAGTATGGGGTGGGTATTGCGCCCCTCACATTAGGCGCGATTCGATCGGACGACCAGTCTGCGAGCTCTAAATTACGAGGAGGCATGACCCTGATGCCGACGAAGAAATGACAGAGTTTCCCCCTTCCCTCCCCTGAGGGTAATGTGAAATATCGAAGATATTTCAGGATTGCTCAATCTTTCATATTAACATTCACACTACTTGCTGCAATGTGACATGTGAGATGAAGATATCTGAAGGAAACAGACGTTGCTGCGAACAAACATCTCCTTGCCTAATGTTTTACATGATGTGCTGTGGCTTCTCTCAATTTGACTAAATCATGTAGTTCTTATTAGTCGGTTGCCTTGACGATTGGATTTGCACATAAGAAGAACGCGTAAGCTTGTGCGATTGGTTGATTGTAATGATGTAATATCCAGGCAGGAGAATTGGTCAGGGGTTATTTCAGTGATACTTTCAGGCGTTTTCTGTGTTTCGACGGCGCTATGTATTGCTGTACGCTTTCTTTACGCTGTCCTTCCACATATGTGTTTGATAATCATTACCTCCATGAAAAATGGAGGTATAGTTTTGGCTCCGTGTGTCTGTGTGTGCGCGCATCCAGAACAATAACTTAAACCTCAGGATGAATTGTGATGATATTTAGTATGTGGGTAGATGTTCTTTAGCAGCGGTCATTGTCGATAATGGGCCTCATGGTGGTTGACCTCAGTACTGCAACAGAAACGTATTTTTGTATCTTTTGCCCTGGATTTGTTTATTTGTTTATTAAAATTTACCACAAAAGTGGAAGGGGCGGGGGAACAGGTGGTGACACCATTGCTGGCCCTCGCCTCGACATAAAAATACAATAGTTACAGCAGATAAGAATGATACAAAACGACATAAACAATCGATCAGACTACCGAGCCCTTAAATCCTGACAGGAGGCGCACTTACATGCAGAAGACCAGGTACAGAGGTTATCGGAAACAAAGTGGCTTCTGAATCTATCAACAATAGATTTCAAAAGTAGCTGTTTGAAAGACAATAAGTCGGACTGGTGCGACGACACAGCTCCTATGCTGCGAATTCTGACATCAAGCTTGTTCCATTCGGTAACTAACCGTGGCACGTATGACATAGCAAATGTAGATGTTTTACAGCGACATGGCATCACGATGTGCTGTGCTCCTGATTTTGTAGAGGCACGTAGATTTTAAGGAAGAAGGTTTGGGCTCGTGCCGCTAGCAACTTGCTGGTGATCCGCAGGGTGATTTGCTAAACCTTTTTAGAGGGATATCTGCGAAAATTGATATTCGACATACAGGTAGCATAGACAAAAATACATATAATGAGATATAACTTATGCAAGTCAGCACTAAAGTTACATAATTAATCTTTAAAAGTCTATCATTCCATTTTTTTCCATTATAGAAGTTTAATGCATGTAACGCATCGTATTCATAAGATATTTATGGCTTTATATGCATTTATAGATACCAATTATGGAAACTAGTGCTTAATTTGTCTTCGAAACAAAACAGTACAGGTTCCAAATCACAGCGATACACACATCTGCTATAAAGACAGATACTTCTCTGATTGCCGTGGCTCTGTTTTTCCCAGGTCAGATTACAATAATCAGTTATCCCTCTAGTACCGCTCCCAGGAATATGCATTCAAGATTTTCGATAAATATCTTGCTGTCATTCGAAATTAAAAAAAATAGATTATACCACTTCTAACCTTTTTTTATAAAACTAATGGAACATGAATTAAGAATTAATCATAGTTTACTTGTATTACCTGTAATCTACTTTCATATCATTGTATTTATTTGTCTTTGTATCCTTTGTTGAGCTCCCTTGGAAATCGGTTTGACTGACAACCCAACCCTATTCAGATTTTTTTTGCAAAATCTGGGCAGTTTAGGTGTGGCTAAGGTAGGTAAAACTCTGTGCTTTTTGATTAACTTAGAAATACCTCTGTCCGTTTCGGGGCTTTCCACATCCCCATTGGATAGTGGAATGATCGTCAGTCTGCCGTTTAAATCCGCAAGGACCAATGATCAGGGGCTATCTGAAGAGTAACCGTACAAAATCTGTCGGAATTACTGATAACTCGTACGTGACCGATCCTATGCTGGACACGTAGGGGAACACCCTGTTTGTGGATTTGGGGAAGGCCGTAGAAAGTTGGGTGCTGTTCCGAAGTGGGGTAGAGTCTTAGGAGGGCTACGTATGGAACTTTCAGGCACTTGGGACATAGCACCACCACCCCGCAACAAAATATTTAGCTCCTGTAACTAAAACAACAGGAACTAATTGACTCATTTGCATTTATTAGCTTTGTTTCTCATTAAAATCCGAAATTGTTTTCAGCTTCACTTTGCCTTACCTTTTATCTATTGGAATCCAAATTTTCCAGTTTCTTTTAGATCACTTTGCCTTACCTTTTTTTCTATTGGAATCCAAATTTTCCAGTTTCTTCTAGATCACTTTGCCTTACCTTTTTTCTTTTGGAATCCAAAGTTTCCAGTTTCTTCCAGATCACTTTGCCTTACCTTTTATCTATTGGAATCCAAATGTTCCAGGTTTCTTCCAGATCACTTTGCCTTACCTTTTTTTTCTATTGGAATCCAAAGTTTCCAGTTTCTTCCAGATCACTTTGCCTTACCGTTTTTTTTTCTATTGGAATCCAAAGTTTCCAGTTTCTCCTAGATCACCAGAAAACTAGTCGATGCTAGTTGAAACATCTGACCGTTTCCAAAATCATATCCAGCTTGAATAACTACTTTCTGGCATATCGTAATAGCTGGAAGTCTAATCTTCATCGACGTAATGTATGTAATCCTATAGGAAAGTGGAAGAAAACGAAGTTGTCATTATCTCAAGAATCAACTTTTATCAAGAGACCGATTTTATGCGGTTAGTCTTCAGATAGCCCCTGATCATTGGTCCTCTCGGCTTCAAACGGCAGACTGACCGTTTCCAAAATCATATCCAGTTGCTTGAGTAACTACTTTTTGGATTACATACATTACAGACATACAAAGGAACTGTTAAGTCTCACCCATAGAACAACCAACAGCGATCCCAACATCAGTCCATACGTTGTTACACACGAGCTGACTATGCCATATAAAGGTAAAGCTGCACCCCAGAGCGGACAGGGAAAGGACACTATTCATCCAAACAGCGATACATACATGTGCGATGCCTTAGCAGGACGTGATAGACCCGAGAACAGTGCCGAGGCCCCAGCTCTTTCCGGGGACGGCGGTACCATGCTGGAGTTTCCACATCCTCCCGGTGCGCTTCATCCAGACCAAGCCTCCGTGCACATGAACCTCACGTACAAGCACAGGTACAAACCGTGGCCCTCTCACCCCCTGCTTGCATGTGACACCTCCAACCCGGTCTACGGGCATGACCTGAAGGGCACGGATCCTGATACTGACTTGCGACCGGCCAGCATGGAGCCATATGCCGTCAGATATCAGGAGGAAGATGCTGATGAGGATAAAAACCATCAATCAGCTAGCATGGCACCATATGCCGTCAGATATCAGGAGGAAGATGCTGATGATGATATTGATCATCGACCAGCTAGCATGCAGCCATATACCGTTAGCACTTCCAGGAATGATACTGCCACTTCTGGGAATGATGCTGGTATATACGAGAATGATACTGGTATTTCCGGGAATGATGCTGACACTTCCGGAAATGATGCTGGCATTTCCGGGAATGATGCTAAAAATTCCGGTAATGATGCTGGCACTTCCGGGAATGATGTTGACACTTCCGGGAATGATACTGGCACTTCCGGGAATGATACTGGCTCTTTCGGAAATGATGCTGGCACTTGCGGGAATGATGCAGGCATCTACGAGAATGATGCTGTCATCTACGAGAATAATGCTGGCACTTCCGGGAATGATACTGGCACATCCGGATCCGGGAATGATGCTGCCATATCCGGAAATAATGCTGGCATTTCCGGGAATGATGCTAAAAATTCCGGGAATGAAGCTGGCACTTCCGGGAATGATACCGGCACTTCCGGGAAAGATACAGGCACTTCAGTTCCACGAAGGGATGACAGGAACATGCGCGGCACTCGCAAACACCGGCACGCACAGGGTGTTCCCCACGGTCCTCGGGAAGCAGCTGGCGGTAAGATGATATATCTACATTTACATACTTCAATTTCAAGGGAAGTCAAGTAAGTTTGTTTTTCTGGCGAACCCGTGCGTGTATCCGTTTGTGTGCACTTGTCTGTGTACTTCCTGTATGTTCTACCAGAGGATGATAACCGTCATTTTCCGTCAAGGGGGGTGAACGTCAGTGAACTTTAACATGCGATTTTATTGGTATATTTATACGTTACAACAAATGGGAGTTGTGGCTTATATAGATGAGCCTGATAGGTTTAGGACTGCCATGCGACGAAAACAACTCGAGTTTGAAGAATAACTCTGATGGTGCGATTTACAGTTACTGTAACAGGAGGACGGTGTCAATTTCCACAGTTGCGCTTGTGTTCTTAAGAAAATGATACTATCCTAGTTATGCTAACGTCACATTTGCACAAAGGGGCCCGGTCGGGTAGGTTAGGGGCTGAATTTGGGCGGGTCCCCGTGAGACCCCCGGCGGCTGCCGGGCTATTTTGGGGCTCGGGCGGGGCTCCGATTGATTCTAAGTCGGTCCCGGCGGGGAAATTATTAGGGAAATATCATCAGTAAAAAACTCACTGTCTACTCTTCTCAATGGAAGGTCCCACACGCATAAGGCGCATAAAGGACTTAAAGTCGCAGGAATGTTCCCGCATGTATATCTTGCTCATCCGCGTATCGTAGACCCAAAACATGGTTCGGAGCCTAACCCACTGTCGTTCCGCTTGTCTCTCCTCTTCTACTACCCATGTAGCAAGGATGAAACGGTGACGAGCCGTCGCCACCCTCAGACTGAACTGAGCAAGCGGCATGTGCTCATCCTGTCGGTCGAAGTGCAGTGGCATTTTCCGCTTCTAGTAGTATTAGTACTACGTGGCACACTTGCAAAAGTCAACGAAGACGAGTCAAACAATGCTTGTATACCCCCCCCCCCCAAAGAAAAACAAAAAAAAACATGATGGACAGTTGTCTACAAGGGGTGAATTGGCCGACCCACTCCCAAACCCGTGGACATCCCCAGGGCAGCTCACGGTTGCCTGCTGAACATCGGGCGATAAAGGGTTAAAGCATACGACTATTGCACGAGAGCCGCCGGAATGCCCACCGGAGCCCCCCGGGACCTCTAACGGGACGCGTGAAGAAAAAAATGATTTGGGACTATGTGAGCCGATGTCTACCCGGCTTCAGAGCCCGGCCGGGGCCTACATCGGTTAGAAACCGCGCGGACACCCTGGGTAATGTGACGTAGGCCTTAATGGATATAACTTTATATATGTCATATCATGTTGTATTTTGATGTCATAAAATCTTAAAGCAACTGCTCTCCTTACTTCATACCGTAGACGCCAGTTTAATTTTATAATCTTGCTTCAGACACCACACCCATGCAGCAGCCGCAGACTGATTGGCAGGCACGTGCCGACGCCGCTGCGAGTATACCCAACCCTATGTACGGCTCCGGAGCAGGTAAACTTTAAGTCCTTTGTCAGATATGTCGTACTATTGCCGTACGATAACATTTACGTTCTTGAGTCTTGTCACGAAAGGACTGTCTTAGATGCTTGTCGGTGGTCGGTTCTGTCATAGGCAGCATGATAACTCTATAACTTCAAAATCGCATGACAAAATTCGACGGATGAGACGTCATGACACTAACTCGACTGCAATGCAGACAAATCTGATTTCTTAAGCAATCGATCGACGTCATCTTTAGTTATCAAACTACAACAAACGGTCCAACAACTTCAAAGAACGCATCATACAATAATCAAAACTTTGTCTTTTGGCAGACTGCTTCGTTTCAAGAAAAATGTTTAATGACAAGGCGTCACAAGTGACCCGTAGCAATATTGTTTAGTTGATTTCAAGAGGCAGTCATAGTTTTAATATTGACAATATCGCTTAGCACTTTGTAGGTTAAAGATAACAAGAATAAATGAAATATTAATAAATAAATTTGATAAATAAGATTGTTTGCTGAATTTACCTGTACCGTCCGTTCTGTTGATCTTATTAATCTATGTGTGGGTTCTGTCATTGATTAGATAATTTTTTACTAACGGTTATAATGTAATTTATTGTACTGTGTGCTATTTTTGATTGGCCTATTCTACATGAAAATTAAGCAGTATGCGTAATTTCCCGAACAAAAAATTGCACTTACCCAAATTTTCGACTGTCAATCTCCGGTCTTTGTTAAATCTTTGTACGTCCTTGACAAAGGCTGAAGTTGAACAGTCAGAACTGTCGTGTTTAATTTTCGTGTTGGCAATTAAAGTTCAAAGTTTTGAACAAAAATTCCTCGTTCTAAATCCTCTTGCTTTCTAACAGACCGCACGTATCCGGGTGGAGCAAGCAGCTGCCGTGCTCTCTGTAGCTTCTTCCGCTCCCAACTTACCAACATGGCCGCGGGCATTGCTGTGCTCCTAAGCCTGGTCGCTGTGGGACTTGCCCTTTGGGCGTTCATCAACAATGGGGTAAACACTTTCGTATCATATAGGCCTGTTGTAAAGCACTGTTTCCAACACTGCCTCTGTTCTGTTTATTGAGTCCATCAAGCTATAACTTTCTGCTTTTTCATATTGTTTTTTAACGTTTGGTCTGACGTATACATGCATACGTTCGTAGGAGATATCTGAACTGACCATCACTGTTGACGCCTTGAAGCGCAACCAAGACAACATGTCCGCCACTGTTGACGCCTTGAAGCGCAACCAAGACAACATGTCCGCCACTGTTGACGGCTTGAAGCGTGACCAAGACAACATGTCCGCCACTGTTGATGCCTTGAAGCGCGATCAAGACATGTCCACCACTGTTGACGCCTTGAAGCGCGACCAAGACAACATCTCCACCACTGTTGACACATTGACGCTTGACCAAAACATGCGCCAACTGTCCGCCACTGTTGACGCCTTGAAGCGCGACCAAAACGACATGTCCACCACTGTTGACACCTTGAAATGTGACCAAGACGACATGCGGGAACTGTCCACTGCTGTTGACGCCTTTAAGCGCGACCAAGGCGACATGTCCACCACTGTTGACGCCTTAAAGCGCGATCAAGACGACATGTCCACCACTGTTGACGCCTTGAATCGCAACCAAGACAACATTTCCACCACTGTTGACGCCTTGAAACTCGACCTGGAAAAGGAGCGAAACCGAACCGCCGCCTTGGAGCAGCGTCTTCACGACATGAGTAAGTCGCCAGGTATTTTGGTTTTTTAGTTGTCAAATGTACTATTTGTACTGACAACGTCAGTTGTGTAATGTCAGGAAATTCTGTGACTATCATTACTTCATTAATGCCACCATTTACCTTATCAATAATTCCTATGTCTGCAGGATTTCTAGCATGATTGGAGCACGTACACGTGTGGTATTCAGTATCATCTTATTTACATCATAATGTCATGACATGTGCATATATGCCTGTTAATATGTTTTACTTATTGTTTCACTAACTTATATCATTATTGATTATGCTGATTGAGTGAACGTAATGGGAGATATGGTCTTTTAATGCAGTAAATGTAATGGTTTGTCAGCAATGCAATGCTGAAACATTTTTTTTATATCACCACTATCTAGGATTTTGATATCAACACAATATTTACTCGCTGTTTTCCAGCATCTTGTTTTGTGCGTGGTTACGCATTGTTCCGTGGGATCTGCTACAAGGCCTTCAACACAATCAAGATCTTCAGCGATGCGGCCGCGGCCTGTGGTGAAGACGGCGGCACCCTCGCCATGCCCCGAGACGCTGAGACCAACGCCTTCCTGATCGCCTTGTACAAGTCCGTGAACGATGAAGTGGGCTTCTGGTTCGGCCTGCACGATCAGCGCGAAGAGGGAAGCTTTGAGTGGGTGGATGGTTCTGCACTTGGGGCGTACAGCTACTGGTTTCCGGGACAACCAAAAAGAGGGAGCAGGAGCGCCAGCAGCGACGATTGCGTTCGTTACAACCGAGATCTGTACGACAAGTGGGACGACTGGAGATGCGACAAGTCGTTTCGCTTCATCTGCCAGGCTGTTCCAGGTACTCTTTATAACCGTACCATTTCCCTAAACCTTTCTGTCTGGTAAACGTGCCGCAGCTTCTCTATCCATTACACGGAGTGCAGTAGGTCATCATAACCTCCACGAAATATTCATATACACATATCGAACATGCAAATGAGGGGTTGATTTGCATAATTTAAACAAAAACTACCCATATCGTTACATGATAAATGATAGGAATTTCATACTTGTGACATGTGTAAGTTAGTTGAAATCGAACGTTCCATGCATACATTGATTTCATGGATGTACTCTAGTTAGTATTGCTATTGTTATAATACCCCCCTCACATTAGGCGCGCTTCGATCGTACGAGGAGTCTGCGAGCTCTAATTTACGAGGAGGCATGACCCTGATGCCGACGAAGAAATGACAAAGTTCCCCCCTTCCCGCCAGGGTCATGACTCCTCGTAATTTAGAGCTCGCAGACTCGTCGTCCGATCGAATCGCGCCTAATGTGAGGGGGGTATAAACACATCACCCCTGTCTCTTTCCTGCTAATGTTGCGACCAAGACGACATGTCCGCCACGTTTGACGCCTTGAAACTTGACCTGCACAACTGGCAAAGCCGAACCACCACCTTGGAGCAGCGTCTTCACGAGATGAGTAAGTCACCAGGTAGATTGGACTTTTAGCTGTCAAATGTACTGTTTGTGATGGCAACGTCAGTAGTATAATAGCAGGAGAAATTATGACCATCATTACTTCATTAATGCTGCCAGATTCTGTACAAACAACTACAACAGTGTTACCAAAACGAAAACAGATTTGCAGTGGATGTCACTTGAAGATAGAAGGAAAATGTCCAGACTTTCCATGATGTACAAAATGACGAATAAAGTGGTGGACGTACCAACTGATAAGTATCTTATACCAGCTCAAAAAAGAATAAGAAACAGTCATGCCTTCAAATACCAGAGTTACCAACCTAGGATTGATGTGTTCAAAAATTCGTACTTTCCCAAAACTATCGTAGAGTGGAATTTGTTATCACCAAGTACAGTAGGGGCATCTTCTTTGTGTAGTTTTAAAGAACGCTTGCAGATAGATGTGCAAAAGTTAGGTGTAGTGAGTCGTTCAGTGTAATATAACCAGCTGCTGCCGCGCCGCGTGCCTGCGAAGCTGGTGTGTTACGCCGAACGGCGGTTATACCGGCTATATAGATACAAATACAGATAATGCTATAGCTACTATTTACCTTATTAATAATTCCTATGCCCGCAGGATTTCTAGCATGAATGGAGCACGTACACGTGTGGTATTCAGTATCACCTTACTTACAGCATAATGTCATTACATGTACATGTGCATATATACGTATATATATATATATATATATATATATATATATATATATATATATGTATATACGTATATTATTTTACGTAGTGTTTCACTAACTTATATCATTTATTAATTATGCTGGTATTGAGTGGATCTAATGTGAGATATGGCCTTCTGATGCAGTAAATGTAATGGCTTGTCAGCGATGCAATTCTGAAGCACTTTTTTATATCACCATCATCTATGATGACACTAAGCGCGTTGCTGACTCGATGTTTTCCAGTGTTTTGTCCTAAAGGTTACGCATTGTTCCGTGGAATCTGCTACAAGGCCTTCAATACAGAGAAGACCTTCAGCGATGCGGCCGTGACCTGTCGTGAAGACGGCGGCACCCTTGCCATGCCCCGAAACGCGGAGACCAACGCCTTCTTGATCTCCTTGTCCAAGGCCGTGCGCGCCAGTCATCTCTTTTGGATCGGCCTGCACGATCGGCGCGAAGAGGGAAGCTTTGAGTGGGTGGACGGTTCTGCACTTGGGACGTACAGCTCCTGGGGTCCGCTAAGTCCACGCGACAAATATGGCAATGGAGATTGCGTTCACGTTCACTTCTCCTTATACTCGAAAGACGTCCAGTGGAACAACGGCCTTTGCCACCATAAGTATCGCTTCATATGCCAGGCTGTCCCAGGTACTGGCTCTAACCGTTCCATTTCCTGCCACATTTCCATATTTTAAACATGCCATAAGTATCCATCTGGCACGTTAGACCATCGACACTCTACATTTAACCATGTCAAAACACATCACTCCACATCTCATCCCTGCCATTTCTGTTCATGTTTTCCAGGACGTCCCTAGGCGACGGGCGAAACTCTCACCACCGCCGTAAAGCGGTTCTCCGGCCATCCGCAGTAAAACTGACCGGAAAACCTTACAATCTGTAATAATAGTAATATTGTCCAATTTCATCTGTTTCTGCTGGTATCTGTACGACGGCACTCCGCAGTAAAACTAACCTGTAAAATGTAAACAATTCACGAAAAGTGGATTTTACCACTAGCGGCAAATGCCAGGCATAAGTATCACGCTATATAAATGCCATAGTTTTTCTTTTTCTTGAAGACCATTCCAGGAAGTGGAAAACCCCTGGCTTGACCGTATCAAGCTCATGTCCTGTTTAGGAGCTTTTCCTTCAAAATACTGAACAGTCAGGATAGACAAAATGTAAGCGCTCATAAACTGTACTTATAACAACACTTTACTTCACTTTTTATTTTATGCTGACTTTTGTTGTAATAAATGGACAAAAAAATGCAAAGTGACGGAATTGTTGGTATTTATTGGTGGACGTTCCTTTATAAGGAGCCTTAACCAAGTTAGAAATATTTTCTTGTTGTAATCCAAAGTTTGTAGACTGTGCTCATTTGAGCCTGGACCACTGAAGAAGCCACATTGGCGAAACCGGTCTGTGTGACACACTGAATAAAAGTTGTAAACGGGAACTCTGCGGCTCCGGCTGTCTTACTGAGGGGTGACTGTGGTGAGAAAGATGTCGGTTAGCGTGAGGATCAGTCCGCTCCATATATGTATGTTATTCAAATTTGGGCACTGCCCATTTAAACACATGAGGCACGAAGGTATGGTGCTTGAAATGTGTTTGCTGTTGAGCTGAATGTGACTTATGTTAGTTGATTTGCATGGCTATATTATAGTATAGGGCGTGTTGTACCCAAAACTATGTTCCACTCATAGCGGCCTTTTCTTTACAAACGAGCCCGGACAGAGTTTAGCCCTGCTTTACAAAAACAAATTCTTCATTGTTCTTCTTCCATTGGGAGGTTGGCAGTTTAGCGCCGCCTGGCGCCCAAGATTATATTGCACCGTCTCGTAATCCACACTCCTGACACCATTTTGAAAGTATAAATAGATAAACAAACAAAACACTGTTGCACGTGTTTAAAGTACTATTGTTCGAAACCTTTAAAAGGCCTTCTGCCGCTCTCTGTTACCTTGTACAATATTTTCCATGTTTCTACTTCGACCTCCCAGCCCCAAAGGTTACCCCTTCTTTTCCCAGAAAATTAGTCTGCCTCTTGCAGAAAAACAAAATGTCATCTTCAGCACGTCATACCGCGCCATCCCTCCAAATATGGGCAAAGATATCCTCACTTCTTCAGACTCATCACGGCATTATTGTCCATATTCATACATTTTGGCGTTGGCTACTTTACTGTCTGCCTGTTGTCTGTACAGTACGGTCATGTACGAGCAAGCAGAGCCGGTCCGGTCCCCTTTCCCGCGCCCTGACAGCGGCCAAACCAGCGGGCCGCTGTCCCAACCCCCTCCTGTCCGTCAAGGTGATTCCCGCGGGCGTGTCCGCCATGGCAACGGCGCATCTGATAAGTCGCAAGAAGAGCACAAATCGTCTTTACACACGTACGAAGAAGCCGAGGCGGTGAAACGTTATGCCACGTACACTGCAGGTAGCCCTCGGTTTTGTAACTTGCCTTTTTTCAGTGATACAATTATCCTACCATTTGGACAATTAGAAGACATAATATCATGTACAGATGGCGCAGAATCACTTACATTACTTATTTTACCAGTGTAGAACTGAGGCAGATATACATTTCTCATAGACCGCACATATCCGGGGGGAGCAAGCGGCCGCCGTGCTCGCTGTAGCTTCATCCGTTCCCACCTTGGCTACATGGCAGCCGGCATTGCCGTACTGCTTAGCCTGCTTGCTGTAGGATTTGTCCCGCTGACTGTCATGAATAAAGAGGTAAACACTCTTGTACCACCAAGCTATTTTCAAATTTCTTTAATTATGCTGTGTCTTTTATTCTTGTTTAGAAATTACCAAGATGGAACATGTTGTTTTTCCTTTGATTTTTCTGCTTATGTATGATTATCTGACTTTCGTCTTTAGGAAATAACTCAACTGTCCACCACTGTTGATACCTTAAAGCGAGACCTGGACAAGGAGCGCAACCGAACCGCTGCCTTGGAGCAGCGTCTTCACAGGATGAGTAAGACGCTGCGTTAGTTGCTATTTGCACTATTTGTGATGGTCTACTTGCCAACATCATTAGAAAGGAAGGGTAAAAGTTGGGACACTGACTATCATTGTTTCATTGCATGATATTATTTCCTATATCAATAGTTCCTAATTGGCTGCAGGGGTGATTTAAAAAAGAGTCTGTATTCACAACCACAGTGAAAGTCCTAAGCAAAGTTTTTGTCCGATGGAGGAAATGTAATGATTTGTTTTTGATGCAATCCCAGAACATTTTCAATATCACCAAAGTCTGTTGTGGACTCAATTTGTTCCAGTATCTTGTCCTAAAGGTTACACAGTGTTACGTCGAATCTGCTACAAGGCCTTCAACACGGAGAAGACCTTCAGAGATGCGGCCGCGGCCTGTGGTGAAGACGGCGGCACCCTCGCCATTCCCCGAGACGCCGAGATCAACGCCTTCCTGATCTCCTTGTACAAGTCCGTGAGCGACCGGGTGAACTTCTGGTTCGGCCTGCACGATCGGTGGGAAGAGGGAAGTTTTGAGTGGGTGGATGGTTCTGCATTTGGGACGTACAGTTCCTGGGGAGAGGGAGAACCAAACAACCTTGGGGGCAGCGAAAATTGTGTTCATTACTACCCAATCAAATCAGACAAGTGGAACGACGATGGATGCAACCATCAGTATCGCTTCATATGCCAGGCTATTCCAGGTGCTTACTTTAGCCGTACCATTTCCTGACCCCCCCCCGAAACATGGCACTCCCTGAGTAATGCACCAGACACTTAGATGATTATTACTCTTGTAACAAACACATCATTAGATGGTTATGAACACATCATTCCGCATCTCGTCCCTGATGATAAACAACATGCGACTCGCTGTTTCACTACATATGCAGGTTGTTCCAGGTACATCTTATAACCCTCCCATTTCCTGACACCCTTCCATCTTTTAAACACGCCACAAGTATCCATCTGACTAAAGACGTTAGACCATCGATGCTCTTGTTATAAAGCATGTCAAAACACTTCACTCCTCATCTCACCCCTGATATGTCTATTAATGTTTTCCAGGACGTCCGGAAGGCGGAACTCTCACCACCACTGTCAGGCGACTCTCCGACCATCCGCAGTAAAACTGACCAGCAGAACGTGAAACCTGGAATTATAGCAACATACATGTAGGACATCAGCACATTGTTCTCTGAACCTGTTTAAAAGTCGAGTAGAAATTAACAAAAGAAATAGTGAATGTGCACCAAAGCAATGAATCACTTATTGTACAATGGCAGACGGGCCTTATTTTTCATATATATAACGGATTTACATAATGTTTTCGCTTTTAGCCAGGAGTTTTTTTACATGAAGCACGCTCAAAAAAAGGAAAAGCTTCTGGTTTGCCTGTTTCTTTCGCATTTCGTACTGAACAGACAGTACAAACAAAATGTAAGCATAACTTCACTAATAGTAATAATACTTAATCTCTGTTGTTTCATAATAGGCAAACTTCCTTTTGTTGTAGTAAAAAGCAAAATGGCAGAAGTGGCCGCTTGTATTTATTAATGGAGGTTCCTTTGTAACATGCCTGAACCAAGTTATATAGATTTCAGCACGTCGTTTTCTGAATTCGTTTAAGAGTTTGTTTAGTAGAAAACTGATGGAAGAAATAGTGAATGGGCACCAAAGCAATGGATCACGTACTGTACAGTGGTAGACACGCCTGAGTTTTCATACAGAGAAAATGTACGTTTCTTGAAATATGCACGTAGCAATTTTTAAACATAGAAAATATTCTAGAAGCTGGAAAGCGCCTGGTTTGGCTGTATCAACCCCATCGCCTGTTGTTGGAGCGTTTCCTACAAAAGCTGAACAGACATGATTAACAAAATGTAAGAACAACTTCATTTATAGTAATAAAGCGTGGGCCTCACTGTTTTCACAATAGATGGACTTCCTTTTGTTGATGTAAAAGAGCACAGTGCCAGAACTGCTGGTATTTATTGATGGAAGATCCTTTGTAACAAGACTGAACCAAGTTATAGAGATTTTTTTGCTGTTCTCCAATGTTTGTAGACTGTGCTCATTTGAGCCTGGATCACTGAAGAAGCCAGAGTGGTGAAACCGGTCTGTGTCACAGACTGAATAAAAGTTTTAAACGGGAAATCTATGGCTCCGGCTGTCTTACTGAGGGGTGACTGTGATGGGAAAGTTTTCAGTTAGCGTGAGGATCAGTCCGCACCATACATAATTGTTATCTAACTTTTGGAAACTGTCCATTGTCTTACCCAACGTGCCCAGGCACAGCTAAGGCTAACGTCACAGGGGCCCAGCCGAGCAGCTTTGGGGATCGAAAATTCCGATATAAAAGGCAATAAAAACACAAATTGGACCAAGTTGGTCGGAGGTGTGTTGTTTTGCTTCAAACGATGTTGTGACAAAAATCTACACCAGCAAACGGCTTCCGCTGGCCCCAAATTGTCACATATAATCACCATCCACTCTGAGTTTAACTACATGTACTTATTGCTGGCTGAGATAAGTGGAAACACAGACAAACACATCAAAGACAATACCTCTATTTTTGATGGAGGTAAAAACAGCACTGAAGGCATTTCTGACAAACACAAATTTAGGAACTACTTAAAAACTAAACTATCTCATTTCTAAACTATCATACAGTCTTAAAAGTTCGTCAGTCTAAAACGGTGGGAACTGGGGTGCGCAGAGGAAGAGTCTGCAATGTCTCCAGAAACACTGGGATTCAATGACTATAGAAACAGTTCTCACGTACCAACCTTTTCATATTTCTACCTCTCAGCTAAGATTAACTTCTTTTCCCAGAAAATTAGTGTGCCACTTGCAGAAAAACAAATTGCCATTCGCACCACCTAATGCCACGTCATCCCTCCAGATAGGGCAAATGTGATCTTTTGTTGGTGTGTTGTGTTTGCTGTGTATATTGTGAATCATCATAGTAGAACTCTAGTTAACTTTAGGCCTCATTAATTCGATTGCATTTAGCTTTAGGCTAGAGTAAGACACATGCTATATTGTACTACACCATTTGTCTGTCCCTTTCATGTTACCTGCAATTAGCCCTCGGGCAAGAATTTACGAGCAACTATCATTACATTAGATTTTGTGTTTCTTGGATTAAAACAAAAACAAATAGTGGTTTTGCTGAACTGAAAGGGCAACGTAGCGCACATGCATGCATGTGTGTATGTGTGCATGCATGTGTGTATGTGTGCATGCATGTGTGTATGTGTGTATAGGCACATGTGTCAAGGTGTGTGTGTGTGTCTAATCCTGTGTGTCTGTGTGTGCACGCCTGTGCATGTGTGTTTGTGTGTATGTGTTCATGCATTTGTGTATGTGTGTATAGGCACATGTGTCAAGGTGTGTGTGTGTCTACTCCTGTGTGTCTGTGTGTAGCTATAGACATTCTAATATTCGAAAGACAGAAAGCATACGAGTATTGCTGCGCTGTGTTTTGACGTTCCTGACACCTGTCAATCACTGTTATTGAGAAAAAAGCTGACCACCTGACTGAAATAAAAAGGTATATAAAAACTATCTCTGTGTGT
>NC_049988.1:22794168-22827452 GCF_000003815.2 Branchiostoma floridae
CTGAAATAAAAAGTTATATAAAAACTATCTCTGTTTCAAATGTTGTACTGAGTGTAAGTTACAACAGTTATACTTTATATATTTTACACAAAATGGCAGGAACAGTATGCGACGTCTCCAGAAAAACACGTTGATTTAATGACTACACTGGGTTCTGACGCACAAACTTGTTTGATGTTTCTCCCTCCCAGCACAGATTAACTTCTTTTCCCAGAAAATTAGTCTGCCACTTGCAGAAAAACAAAATGCCATTCGCACCACCTGATGCCACGTCATCCCTCCAAATAAAGGCAAATGCGGTCTTACGTAGTCAGACTAATTAAGGTATTATTTGCTATATTCATGATTTTTCAGTTATACACTGCACGACGGCTGTCTGTACAGTACTGCCGAAATGTACGAGCAAGCAGAGCCGGTCCGGTCCCCTTTCCCGCGCCCTGACAGCGGCCAAACCAGCGGGCCGCCACCCCACACCCCTCCTGTCCATCAGGGTGGTTCTCGCGGGCGTGGCCGCCATGGCAACGGCGCTTCTGACAAGTTGCAAGAAGACCAAGAAGCGTCTTCACACACGTACGAAGAAGCTGAGGCGGTGAAACGTCACGCAACGTACACGTCTGCAGGTAGCCGACGTTTTGTAACTTTGTAACTTTTGTGACAAAATAGCCATTTTTTGGCAAACTTTTTCAGAATGATCTCAAGTAGAAATGGAATATGATGATCTAAGTAAGGATTATCATAAATGTCATATACAATGTATCCTTATTTGCAATATTTTGCAATATTAGACAATTTTCATGGTTTAAATACCAGGTGGTCCAGGTCCCCGAGAAAAGATATTTTACATGTGACATCTTATGGATAAAGTCATGATCAGAAGGCGCAGCGCGACCGTCCAATCAGCGCCAGATCGACGTCGAATCATTTTTTAGGAGCAGCTTATTCTATTTTTTCACATAAGAAGTTTCCATGGTTACGTGCCACAAACCCAAAGGCGAGGAACCTATCACCCTCCCCGCACTTAAAAATGCGTTGTTACAAATTTCAGATGCATCGATATATCGCCACAACGATTTCATTGGCAATGATCAAAACATAGCGAAGAACCTATACCCTTAAAACGTTTTGTGGCAAGTTTCGATTGCGTAGACAAAACATAGGAAATGTCTGTTTTCCTTTACAAGCCACTTTGGCTCTTGGCTAGATGGGGACAATGTACCCAATTTTTGTTTTTACCCAAGAAGGTCATTAGCAAATTTCACGGATTATTTGAGGACCTTGTTCAGGAACGGGACCTGACTTCCTAGTATACCCTTACCTGTATGTTACCTGTATGTTATCTGTATGCTACCTGTATCTTAGATATTCATGATGTTAGAAGAAAGTACCAATTGTCACAAAACAGAGGCATATTTCTAACAATCCTCTCTTTTTCCTTTTCGGAACGCAAACAAAGTCACCAACAATAAATCTAACCGCCAATCTCTATTTCAGTTGCGGAACGCATATAATGTCACCAACAACAGATTTTTACCACTCCACTCTTTAATTCTACATATAAAATCATCAACAATGGAATTCACAATTTGTTAGAGTGATCATATGCCACAACGGAACTGAAACCTGATCTAATGTCAGTTTGTTTATATGTCATTATAAGTAAGCCTAAGAAGATTTTAGTGTTTCTACTGTCCTGCAAAATCCTCTCTAGCCTTATTTTGCGCGCACCGCTGACAAGGGACACAGGATTTTTTATCTGAAATCTGATAAATTTCGTCTAGGTTCAAAGGAATGTGTAGAAAATGTTATACCTCTAGATCTTTCTTCAGTTGATTATGTATGTCGTGGTTTTGTGTATTTTTCTTGTAAAATGTATATCTATATAATTTCATCATGATTTTAAAAATGATTTTCAATTCCACCTTGTTATTCACTGTGTCACATCGACTTGATTCAGAACAAGAGAGAATCTTCACCGACCGAAACTTTTTTCCTACCGTCCTCGACCCTATATGTCTTTATTTATTTATTGATTGATTGATTGGTTGATTCAATGTTTAAAGACGTATAATTATATTTTTACAGACCGCACGTATCCGGGTAAAGCAAGCGGCCGCCGAGCCCTCTGTAGCTCCATGCGCTCCCGCCTTGGCTACATGGCCGCCGGTATTGTCGTGCTGCTGAGCCTAGTTGCTGTGGGATTCGCCCCTCTGACTGTCATGAATAAGGAGGTAAATTCTCTTGTACTACAAAGTTATCGTCAAACATCTTTATGCTGTGTCTGTTCTTATGTTTGAGTGACTACCAATACAGGAGATACTGCTGTCTTCCCTTAATTTTTTTCTTAAGTTTAGCACTCTTTCATCTGTAGGAAATAAATCAACTGTCCACCACAGTTGAAGCTTTGAAGCGCGACCAAGACGTTATGCGCCAAGTGTCCAACACTGTTGATGCCCTAAAGCGTGACCAAGACGACATTTCCACCACTGTTAACGCCTTGAAGCACGACCAACATGATATGCGCCAACTGTCCACCACTGTTGACGCCTTGAAGCGCGACCAAGACGACATGCGCCAACTGGCCACCACTGTTGAAGCCTTGAAGCGCGACCAAGACGACATGCGCCAACTGGCCACCACTGTTGAAGCCTTGAAGCGCGACCAAGATGACATGCGCCAACTGGCCACCACTGTTGAAGCCTTGAAGCGCGACCAAGACGACATGCGCCAACTGGCCACCACTGTTGACGCCTTGAAGCGCGACCTGGAAAGCCAAACCCTTGCCTTACAGCAGCGTCTTCAAGAGATGAGTAAGACGTTGCGTAAGTTAGTTCTGAGTATTTTTGATGGTCTATTTGTCAACATCACAGAAATGAAAGAAGCCTACTTTAGGGCACTGAATATCATTATTCCACCGCATGCATGCTGTATGCATGATGATATTTGACTAATCAATATGAGAGAAATATGTTCTTCCGATAGTATGAACATTCTCAACACCACCGATATCCATTGAATTTCCTACGTCTGTTTTTGACTCAATTTTTGTTCCAGTGTCTTGTCCTAAAGGTTACGCAGTGTTCCGTGGAATCTGCTACAAGGCCTTTAACACACCTAAGAGCTTCAGCGATGCGGCCGCGGCCTGTGGTGAAGACGGCGGCACCCTCGCCATGCCCCGAGACGCTGGGACCAACGCCTTCCTCCTGGTCTCCTTGTACACATCCGGGAGCGACGATGTTGACTTCTGCCAGTTCTGGATCGGCCTGCACGATCGGCGGGAAAAGGGAGGCTTTGAGTGGGTGGATGGTTCTGCACTTGGAACGTACAACTCCTGGGGTCCGGAAGAACCGAACAATTCGGGCGGCAAAGAAGATTGTATTTCTTACGTCGTAGCCTGGAAAGGCAAATGGAACGACGCACCATGCGACTCGCTGTTTTACTACATATGCCAGGTTGTTCCAGGTACTTCTTATAACCCTCCCATTTCCTAAAACCCTGCCATCTTTTAAACAGGCCACAAGTATCCACCGGACTAAAGACGTTAGACAATCGATGCTCTTGTTTAAAACCATAGCAAAACACGTCAGTCCTCATCTCATCACTGCTATTTCTGTTCATGTTTTCCAGGACGTCCGTAGGCGACAGGCGGAACTCTCGGCACCACTGTCCAGCGGATCTCCGGCAATCAGCAGTAAAACTGACCAGCAAAACGTGAAACCTGGAATTATAGCAACAGGTCAAATCAGCGCGTTGTTTTATGAATACGTTTAAGAGTTTGTTGAGTAGAAAACTGATGGAAGAAATAGTCAGTTGGCACCAAAGCAATGGATCACGTACTGTACAGCGGTAGACTGAGTTTTCATACAGAGAAAATGTACATTTCTTGAAATATGCACGTAGCAATTTTTAAACATAGAAAATATTCTAGAAGCTGGAAAGCGCCTGGTTTGGCTGTATCAAACCCATCGCCTGTTGTTGGAGCGTTTCCTACAAAATGCTGAACAGACAGGATTAACAAAATGTAAGAACAACTTCACTTATAGTAATAAAGCGTAACCTCACTGTTTTCACAATAGACGGACTTCCTTTTGTTGTTGTAAAAGAGCACAGTGCCAGAACTGCTGGTATTTATTAATGGAGGATCCTTTGTAACAAGCCTGAACCAAGTAATAGAAATTTTCTTGTCATTCTCCGAAGTTTGTAGACTGTGCTCATTTGAGCCTGGACCACTGAAGAAGCCACAAAGGCGAAACCTGTCTGTGTGACAGACTGAATAAAAGTTGTAAACGGGAACTCTGCGGCTCCGGTTGTCTTACTTAGGGGTGACTGCGGTGAGAAAGATGTCGGTTAGCGTGAGAATCAGTGCGCTCCATACATACTATAACTAGTTATCCAGATTTTGGACACACACTATCAAAACATTCTGAGGCCTGTGTGTATTCCACTTTTGGCGACCTTTTCTTGACCAAAGGGTGCAGCTTAGTTCTGCTTTACAAGACCAAATCCTTCATTCTAGATATTCCATTGGGATTCTTTTGAAAGATGTTGTAACAAAAGCCATCAAAAGTTCATCAAATTCAAACAAACTTACCCCCGCCCAAAGTTAGATTACGCAGTCAAGTAATCCACACCCCTCACAGCGTTTTGAACGGAAAGTTGCATAGACAGACACCAACAGCAATGCCTTCAATTCTCATGGACGGAAATACAACACTGAAGGCAGAAACTCCCTGACAAACACAAATATAGGAACTATTTAAAACACAACTATCTCATTTATAAACTATCATACAGTCTCAGACGTTCATCAGTTTATAAAATGATGGGAACTGGGGTACACATAGGAAGGGTCTGCAATGTCTCCAGAAAAAACACGGGGATTCAATTACTACATTATGAGTTCTCCCGTACAAACTTTTTGATGTTTCTCCCTCCCAGCCCAGATTAACTTCGTTTCCAAGAAAATTAGTCTGCCACTTGCAGAAAAACAAAATGCCATTCTTACCACGTGATGCCACATCATCCCTTTAGATGAATGTAAATATGGCCTGTTGTTGTTGTTTGTGTTAAATCGGTATGTTTTGTATTATCATTGTGGAGCTCTGGTATCTTTAGGCCTCATCAATTTAATTTCGAGGTTCTTGGACAAAAAAAGATATTCTGGTTATGCTGAACTGAAAGAAAAACATATATCGTACAGACATGTGTGTGTGTTAATGTGTATGTGTGAATATACACTGTGCGGCATATGTGTGTGCGCACATGATTGTGTGTGTTAATTTCATGTGTATGTATACGTGTGCATATACACTGCATGCATGTGTGTGAACTGTGTGGCACTGTGCATACATGCATGTATATGTGTGTCTAAGCATCTGTGTATAAGCACATTGTGTGTGTGTATGTGAATATAGGCATGTGTCGGCAGGTGTGTGTATAGGCTGGAAACGTAGTACGAGAGGAACACAAATAGATATCAATTATGCAAATCATGACTAAATTTGCATAATTGATTAGAAAACCATTCAGGTAAATTGTGCTGATAAGAGCCTTCTTTGTACATCATTTGCATTGAGACCAACTTATTTGGCGAAGGTCGTGGTTAAGCTTATATTGGAAAGAAAGACGGCATACGACAATTACTGCGCTGTTCCCTGACGTTCATGATACCTGTCAATCACTGTTATAAAAATTTACATGATCATATGACTGAAATTAAACGTTATGAAAACAAACTCTGAAATTCCCTGTTTCTTATGTTGTTACAGTTGGGAGGAATGTAAGTTATTACAGCACATAGTGCTATATTATAGTACACTTTACGTGTTTTACCCAAAATTTCAGGAAGGGCTTGCAACGTATCCAGAAAAACACGCGAATTTAATGACTACATCAACACCTAAGAGTTTTCACGTACAAACTTTTCATGTTTCTCCGTCTCAGTCCAGATTAACTTCTTTTCCCAGAAAATTAGTCTGCCACTTGCAGAAAAACAAAATGCCATTCGCACCACCTAATGCCACGTCATACCTCCAAATAAAGGTAAATGTGATCTTACGTCATCAGACTAATTAAGGTATTACTTGGTATATTCATGTGTATTTGACATTTATGCACTGCAAGACACGACATAAAATTATATATATATTATGATAAACTAGAGTTCCACGAACACATACCTTTGCCAAATAATTTGTTATGTAGAATGATGTCTGTAGACAAATGCGTTACTCATTTCATTTTCTTTATAATTAAATGCTTGGAGTTGGTTTATAAAATTTCGGCATTTATTATGCAAATTAGATACCAATTTACAATTAATTGATATCAAATTGTATCAAGCATTACTTAAGCTATCAGCATACCAAAAATCATGATGATCCTTTGATCCATTCTTGACTTATTCTCTTTCAAAGTCTTTAAATACACCTCTTACTCTCTTCCCTCTTTCTCAGTTACATATGTGACAACTTTGATGAAAGTACTATAATGGAATGCAGTGGATTTATGAACTTTTCCTAATCAATTATGCAAATTAGCTGTTAACTTGCATAATAAGTATCACATTATATAAGTCTTCATTTAGGCTATCTACATGCCGCAAATCATGACGATCCGTCAACACGTTAATATTTTCTCATTAATTATGCAAATGAGATCATCATTTGCATGATAAATATGTATTGACATTTCTCTCTTTCTCAGCTACATATGTGACAAGTTTTAAAGCCCTATCATGGAATGTAGTGAATTTATAAAATATCCTCATTAATTATGCAAATTAGCTGTTGATTTGCATAATTGTTATCTGATTATGTAGGTCTTCACTTACGCTACCTACATACAAAAAAACATGATGATCCGTCAACATGTTCATATTTTCTCATTAATTATGCAAATGAGGTCACCATTTGCATAATTGATATCTGTCGACATTTCTCTCCTTCCCAGCTACATATGTGACAAGTTTGAAAGTCCTATCATGGAATGAAGTGGATTTATAATTTTTCCTCATTAATTATGCAAATTAGCTGCTGATTTGCATAATTAGTATACCATTATGTAAGTCATCACTCATTCTATCTACATACCAAAAATCATGACGATCCGTCAACACGTTGTAGAGTTATTCTCATCCAAAGTTTGAAAGGAAACCGGCGCCTGCAGTTCCAAAAAAGCTGCTAGGGGGCCCAAACTCACAGCACTTACTCTCTGTCTCGAGGGCTATCTACCACTCAAAAATCATGATCACAGCATGTCCAGAACACGAGATATCAAAAATTGAGGTTCTGCTGCAGTACCTTAGCAAGCCGCTAGGGGGCCCATTATCGAACTTGACCTTCGTTTTCCCGACCCCTACCCACCTACCAAATATTATCGGGATCCATCCAAGACTTCTTGAGTTATGCTGTTAACAGACACACAGACACACACACAGACAGACTCACAAGCCCAAAACATAACCTTAGCCATTCTGGCAAAGGTAAATATACTTATTTCTACATTTTTATATCAAAATCTGTCCGATAATGTACAGGGATGCATGAATCAAATTCATTTCTACGAGTTTACCCAAATCGGTTTAACAAAATATACATATTCTCCTTGTCGACCCTGACGTTCTGACATGTAAAAGACGCCACCTGACACCTCTTAGCAAAACTGCAGCCCTAAGCATGGGATTGTCACTTGGGTGTTGCTTTGGTGAAGACGCCAAATGAAAATTTATTGTAGAAATCTACAAAGGTATGCGTTAACGTAAAACTCTTAAGTGTCTTTAAAGTATACATGTGTGACGAAGACCGAAAATTTCAGACAAAGAAAAAAACACAACTATTTTCTCTTATGGGTGATGGGTGATGGGTTTGCAAACAAAACGGTAGAATATCTTTCAAAAATGTTTTCGATCCCTCTCTTTCAATATGCAACAAACAAAGAAAGCGATTACGTGTGTAACTGATTTGTCTGGAAACGTGCGTTGTTTGTCACTAGTGATTTTCTTTCATCTTTGGACTCTAATTTCTTCATATTTCACATTGCGTCTCGGACCTCGCCTGTGGCAGGGCGTGTATTTTTGCTGTGCAGAAATCTGACAAGTCGCACCATGCCGGGAGGGCAACAGCAGTCCCAAACTGATGACACGGGTAAAAATATTTTTTTAAATATTTTCTCTCTCATATGTCAGCGGCCAATGGGATTTGTTTAAAAATCTATGTAATGACAACACTAAGGTTTAAAATTAATCAGTGCCAGGCTATTCCATATTTTTATTCTTCCAAATATCATTCGGCCAAGGCATGAAGCTCGAAAGATGCACATCTATGACAGTTTTTTTGTCTACCCCTGCTTGCGGAATGGTGTAATGAGGCGTTGCATCCAACATTTCGGAGGGAGAAGTAAACCCCCGTACATGGAATGCGCCAGCGCTAAAATGTCCTCTATTGTCAATTGACAAACCTCTGTAAGTAAAATAGCCCGACACAGTTATCGAGAAGAGTAGGTGCGTTTGGCTGAAGACAACCAGGTTGGAACCCGGAATCGCTGCTCAAGATGAAACGTACCATTAAAAGCCAGAAAATGTATGCAATATTATGATATCGCACAATTTAAGGTAACCACGATGATCAAACAATGTTTTTTCTCTTAAATATCAGATTTTTCGAACCCAGATTCTAATTTCAAACCTCGTCGCTACGTTTACTGTGATGTCATCACAAGTCCTATCTAGTCTGCCATGCGACAAAAACAACTTGAGTTTGAAGAATGGCTTTCTGATAGTGCAATAATAACAGGAGAAGGGTGTCAATTTGCCACAGTTGTGCTTGTGTTCTTAATAAAATGATACTACTATAGTTGATGGAAATATATTTGTTCAAATCATGTTGTATTTTGATGTCATTAAATCTTGAAGTGACTGTTCTCCTTAATTCATACCGCCGGCGCCATTTTAATTTTGTAATTTTCCCCCAGGCACCACACCCATGCAGCAGACTGATTTTCAGGCACGTGCCGACGCCGCTGCGAGTGTGCCCAACCCTATGTACGTCTCCAGAGCAGGTAAATCGTTTGTCAAGTCCACATACAGCGTTCTGTTCTTGTCTGTTTTTTTTAATATTTTTGCCAAACTGAGTGTGTCCTTAATTTTGTAATTTTCCTCCAGGCTCCACAAGTGCTCCCATGCAGCAGCCGCAGACTGATTGGCGGTCCATTGCCGACGCCGCTGCAAGCATACCCAACGCTTTGTATGTCTCCAGAGCAGGTAAAACTTTGTACTCCTGCGGTCCATGTCTTGCTGTGTCTGGTCACATGCATCATAGGATTGCCGCACGATTGTCGTAGGATTGTCGCACGATTGTCGCACGATTGCATTCCTGAGTAAGTAATGCGGGTGTCCTACAAAATTCAGTTGACTGTTACCATGGTTACAGAAAGAGTTTCTTAGGTCATTGTCGGCGGTTGCTGCTGTGGTAGACTGCTTGAAAATTCTCCGTCATCACAATCGCACGACAGCCCACTTCGAATGTGTCTGCGTCGTTACCTGTCGCCACGATACTAACTCGACTGCAATACAGATCTGATTTCAAAAGCAATCCATCGACGCCGTCTTGAATTATAAAACATTAACAAACGGGCCGAAAAGTTAAAAGAGCACACCATGTGACTTTTTAATCAAACCTTTCTTTTCTGGCAGATTGCTTCGTTTCAAGAACAACATTTAGTGCTAAATTGTCAGATGTGACCGGTAGTAATATTGTCCAGTACTTTAAAAATTATTGCTCTAATATCAAAAGGATCGGCTAGCTATTTGTAAGAGCTTTCCTTAATGTATCTGTACAGGGTCTACCGCGCTGTTGATCTTTGTCAGAGTTTGTCGTTCCTTAACAAAGACTGGCGTTGGGCTGTAACAAATTTGGACAAATCCGAAGTTTGTGTTAAAAAATACAGTTTAGCGTTTTTAAAAGCATACACTTTTTAAAAGCTATTAATTTGTAACAGACCGCATGTATCAAAGTGAAGCAAGCGGCCGCGGTGCTCTCTGTAGCTTCATCCGCTCCCACCAAAGCTGCATCGCCGCCGGCATTGCCGTGCTGCTAAGCCTGGTCGCTGTTGGACTCGCCCCTCTGATGTTCATCAATAAAGAGGTAAACACCCTTGTTGCTCCTTTAGTGTTTGAATGTTTGCTTTGTTATCTTTTTATTACGTTTATCATTCTGAAGTACGTAATAGAATATCCTGTTAAACGTTTGTAGGGGGTATCCGAATTGTTCACCGTCTTGAAACGCGACCAAGACGTCATTCGCCAACTGTCCACCACTGTTGACGCCTTGAAGCGCGACCAAGACGACATACGCCAACTGTCCACCGCTGTTGACGCCTTGAAGCGCGACCAAGACGTCATTCGCCAACTGTCCACCACTGTTGACGCCTTGAAGCGCGACCAAGACGACATGTCCACCACTGTTGACGCCTTGAAGCGCGACCGAGACGACATGTCCGCCACTGTTGACGCCTTGAAGCGTGACCAAGACAACATGCGCCAACTGTCCGCCACTGTTGACGCCTTGCAGTGCGACCAAGACGACATGCGCCAACTGTCCACCGCTGTTGGTGCCTTGAAGCGCGACCAAGACGACATGCCCACCACTGTTGACGCCTTGAAGCGCAACCTGACCGGCGAGCGCAGCCGAGTCACCACCTTGGAGCAGCGCTTTCGAGAAATTCGTTAGTACAAAACATGATTTCTTTACCATCATTAGTGTAAAACAGATCTAATCTACCGAAAATAATTTCATCAGGTTGGTAGAATATAGAATATATGAGAATTCTTTTGCACAACCAAAATTTGACTTACTTGCCAAGGTTATAGATCGAGAAGACAACAGACGAATACGTTGGATTAAAGAAGCAGTCTGGATAAGGAAGTCCGCCCCAGTGATGAACCGGGACGAGGGGGGGTACAAGCTGAGCCACGTTTGGGATAGTGTTCTTCTCGCCGCAAAAGCGCCACCTACATCGGCTACATATAGCGGCGAGAAGCAGAACTCCAGTTAGAAGCTCTGAGGAAGATGTCTGACAGACATCGAAACGTCAGCAAGTAAGTCAAATTTTGGTTGTGCAAAAGAATTCTCATATATTTTAGATCTAATCTATGTATACAGATTTTCCAATAGTCAAGTCCAATCACTGCTGCGCATTCTCAATTTCTTGAAGTGATCTAGTCCATATTGAATTTTAAGCTATTTTAACCTTTAACGCCAATACATTACTTTAATGTCATACTTGTGAATGATTTTAAGTCGTTTTAAATGTATGGTGTGTGCAATACTTTATTTGCTTTGTAAAAAGGGCATAATCTAGCCTTTGTCTGCCACGCCTTTCTGACAAATAAACCATTTTGATTGCTTGTTAATGTTTAGAATAGAGTTTTAATGACTAATATCAATTACAGTTATGCTGTTATCACCTAATGAAGCATATCAAATGAATCAGAATTGCTAGTTTTTCTTCCTATTACATTAATCCGATAGTAATGTAAAGCGTGTTTCCCAGCATCTTGTACTAAAGGTTACACAATGTACCATGGAATCTGCTACAAGGCCTTCAACACAGGGAAAACCTTCAGCGATGCGGCCGCGGCCTGTCGTGAAGACGGCGGTACCCTCGCCATGCCCCGAGACGCTGGGACCAACTACTTCTTGATCTCCTTGTACCGTAAGTCCGTGAGCTACGGTGGTCACTTCTGGTTCGGCCTGCACGATCAGCGCAAAGAGGGAAGCTTTGAGTGGGTGGATGGTTCTGCACTTGGAACGTACAACTCCTGGGGTCCAGGAGAACCGAGCAATACGGGAGGCACAGAAGATTGCGTTTGTTACTACGTATACTGGAACAAGTGGCACGACTACCCATGCGACAAGGCGTTTAGCTTCATATGCCAGGCTTTCCCAGGTACTGGCTCTAACCGTCCCATTTCCTGACACATTTCTATCTTTTAAACATGCCAGAAGTATCCATCGGACTAAACACGTTAGACCATTGATGCTCTTGTTGTATACCATGTCAAAACACATCACATATCATCCCCCTAATACTCATGTTTTTTCAGGACTTCCGTAGGCGACAGGCGGAACTCTCACCACCACTTCACAGCGGCTCTCCGACCATCCGCAGTAAAACTGACCAGCAATACGTGAAACCTGGAATTATAGCAACAGACGAAATCAGTACGTTGTTCTCTGAACCTGTTAAAAGTCGAGTATAAAACTAACAGAAGAAATAGTGAATGTGCACCAAAGCAATGGATCACTTATTGTAAATGGTAGAAGGGCCTTAGTTTTCATATGTATAAAGTATTTACATTATGTTTTCGCATTAGCCAGGAGTTCATTTACATGAAGAACGCTCTAGAGAGGGAAAAGCTTCTGATTTGACCGCAACAAGCTTCTGTTGCCTGCTTTTGTCCATTTCGTACAAAATGCTGAACAGACAGTACAAAAAACACTGCATCAAAACCGCTCTTTAAGCTCTCTTAAAGTGTGCTTAAGGGTGCCGTATTGGCATTCTTTAAGTTACTTTACGCAATGCTTACGCATTCGTAAATATTATGTTTAAGCCATAATTACATGCGTCCGTAAACGGCACGTAGTGGCACACATTTAAGCAACATTTAAGTTTCGTAAAGCATACTTAATTCCAAATGATTACGCTACCTTTAAGCTCTGTAAAGTTCCGTAAAAGATTTGATTTAAGTTGTCTTAAAGTTTTCTTAAAGAGTAATTAATGGCACTCATTTAACATCTGTAAATCAGTTGTAAATATCGATATTTAAGCTTGATGTAAGCTACTTTATTTCAATGATTTTTCATACTACGATCATGTGTCAGTGAATGTATCTTTTATGTAATGTGGTGTAATGTTATGTAATTCAGGTATCCTTTCTGGTTTGTTTTTTATGGCCAGCCGTTGTTGTGTTCCAATCTTTGCACATGCACGCAATCAAATATGCCATGCTTAGCTCCACCCTCGATGTCTTGGCGTGATGCATTCACTCCTGGGCCAGTAGAGCATCTTGCTTTCTGCATTCTTCGTCCAGTTCCGTCCATTCAGATGTCTCAGGCCTCCATGCCATCTGGAAACGATCTTGAACTACGTAGACTTTCGTTCAGGGTTGAAGGAGATACATGCCCCATAAATCGACTAGCCGGCGCGGCGTCGTAACTCCCCGGGCTTGATACGGGGCATGTTACTAGGGGCCCGGGGAGTTACACCGCTGCGCTCCCTTGCCTACTCTAGGAAACCAAACTGGGTAACGAGAATACCGATCCCCGCCTGCCCAACGCGCGCCCGCACTACCAGCTGGCCCCACTTACGTCGGCCCCCGACTATCGCTTGCTTCTCCGAGAGGCAAAGCGATAGTCGGGGGCCGACATAAGTAGCTGGATCGGCAGACGGGCGGGTGTTTTGGGCCCGGGGCGCGGGGATTGGTAAACCTTTGCGCGCTGGCTCTTAGGAGTTCTGGCTTCACAGGGTATCCATTGGGCGGCTAGCGCTTTCCTCCAATAAGCAGGGTGATCCAATTCTTGTCCAGGGCAGCAATAGTCGACCGACCGGCCAGGCTCACGGCTTTGTTGTTCTTGGTGACCGTACGGTGTTTGTGTCCTGGAGCCATTATATTCTGCGTCCCCTGGGCTGAGATACTATAGTATACGTTGGAGCTATAGCAGGTCCACACCCAAGCAAGCTACGATAACAAAATGATGACAGACTAGATTTGAATTAGGAGCGCGAGTGCTGATTGGTCCAATTCGCGCGTTGTTTAAATTGAAACAATGATTTGCATAGTCAGCAGACATGATGGTCTATGTTATGTGTATTGCTATTGTTATTCATAGACAGGCTTGCTGACCATTTCACAATTGAACAATAGAGTCTAAGTCAACAGCCCAAGAAGGGTGTAAAATGTATTCCAGTCTAAATACATGTACATGCTAAAAAGCTTGCCCATGCAGAAATCACGTCTAGAAATTGTGCATTTTACCACCGCATAGAAAAAAAATTAATAAGTTCAGTGAAATACAAACATGATAAGGTCAATTAAAGCCAGCAGGAAAAGTCAAATCATGAAAGTGAGCTCAGATGAGCCTGGTGGAAATCAAAGACATTAAAAAAAACGTAATATAGAATGTCCTTGCAGAAATAAATTCTTATTGTGCCGAGGAAATTCAGCCCCCAGGCTGGGAGAGACTGCTGCAGCGCGTTATATCTAATAATGAAAGTTATGAAAACATGAACTTTATGTGATCCAGTATGAACGACTTTCTGTGGTGTCTACGGTTTTAAAGCTTAGAAATGGATTGAAACAAAGATGGCGTGGGCTGAGTCAGTGGATATGTAAACAAAGAAAAAATCCCGCTCGGAACTTGAATTTGTTTTTATGACCTAGATACACTTGCTGGCTCTCATTAAACCCGCTACTTCACAATTTGTGTTCTGCAATTCATATTGGTCGATCTTTTGATACTGTGCAAGTATTTACAAGGCTGAAAATGTGCATAATTCGAGAAAATCAGTTATCACATCGGTAAACCAAATATTTGTATGATGCTTTGTTTTGTTCTGTTTTAGTTTGCGTAGACTGCACAGGTCGTCTCCTACGCGACGCCTTCGAATCTAAAACAATTAGGCATTGCATGCTATAGCTTTAGGATCTAAGTCCTGTTACGTTTTATGTCTTTATATCTGAAACTCTATCACATATATCAGTAAATTGTACTACATATTTTTTGGCAGTATTATGACAATGCAGAGTTGGTGTTGTCTGCTTCTGCAGGACTTTTGCCTCCTCACTGTAATTATAAAAGGCGTGTGCACTGAAGCTTTTGAATAAACTCTAGTATGACAAGATATCAAAGAGTAAAGTATTCAAAATCCATTAATTGAAGAAAACATTAGACTGATGACAGACGCTGCTACTACCAACTTTAAGCAGCTTAAATAAAGCTTAAATAAACGACCTTAAACTCTGCAAATGGGCGTTTAAAAGTATCGTATACGAAATAATTAAAATGAAGAGTAAAAGCGATGATTATTTTAGTCAATACATATAAACTTTGTTGGCAAAACTGCGCAAATTAATGTCATATCTTTAAGGCAAAGTTAAGTGTACGTTAACTAATATGTAAAGTTATTTACATGTTTAAGTGGACTTAACGTTTTTCTTAAATGTGTCTTAAATATCGATTTTAGTTGTGGCATTTACGACTTCTTAAATGTAGCTTAATAATAGCTTAATCATATCAAATGTTTAAGCTTCATTTACGAATCCCATTAAGCATGCTTAAATATCCAATTTGGTGCAGTGAAAATGTAAGCACAACTTTACTAATAGTAATACTACGTAATCAGTGCTGTTTCACAATAGGGAAACTTCCTTTTGTTGTAGTAAACGGACGAAAAAAGCACAATGCCAGAACTGCTTGTATTCATTGATGGAAGCTCCTTTGTAATAAGCCCTAAGTTATACAAAGTTTTTGCTGTTCTCCGAAGTTTGTAGACTGTGCTCTTTCGAGCCTGGACCACTGAAGAAGCCAGAGTGGTGAAACCGGTCTGTGTGACAGACTGAATAAAAGTTATAAACGGGAACTCTGCGGCTCCGGCTGTCTTACTGAGGGTGACTGTGGTGAGAAAGATGTCGGTTAGCGTGAGGATCAGTCCGCTCCATACATACTAATTATCCAACTTTTGACACAGCCCAAATAACACCACACGAGACACGAAACTGTAGTGGTTATAATGTGTTCGTGGTTGAGCTGAATGTGAGTTATGGTAGTAGATTTTGCCTGAAGAAAATCTAAATTTACAAATATATGCGTTAACGGAAAAATCCGTGTGTTGACTGGCAACATGTTGTGTGACGAACTCGGAAAATATCCGACGAAGAAAAAAGAATGAAACATGTTTTTCTCCTATGGGTGCATACATAAATGAATTTAAAAAATCCAGAGCTTTTATCAGAACCTTTTTTTTTCTTACGGGTGCAGACATCAATGAATTAATATATCTAATACTTTTCCAAAATTGATCACAAAGGTAAAATGTCTGAATTTTTTTCAATCTTTCAATATGTTACAAGCAAACAAAGAGGAAGATTCTGTGTGTATTTGACTGACTCAATGTGCGAAAAACCTGGAAAATGTCAGACGAAGATTAAAAATTGTTTTTCTCCTATGGGTGCATACATAAATGAATTTGATAAATCCAGAGCTTTTATCAAAATCTTTTTTCTCATATGGGTGCAGACATCAATGAATTCAATATATCTGCTACTTTTCCAAAGATGATCAAAATAAATTCAATGTATCTGCTACTTTTCCAAAGATGATCAAAAAGGCAAAATATCTTTGAATGTTGTTTTCAATCTTTCAATTTGTTGCAAGCAAACAAAGGAGAAGATTATGTGTGTATTTGATTTGTCTGAGAAAAACGTGCGCTGTTTTCCACCGGTAGACACAATATTATTTTATTCCATCTTAAGTTTCCAATTGCCTCACTTTCCACATTGTGTTTCGGACTCCGCCTGAAGAAAATCTATAAAAGTATGCGTTAACGCAAATTCGAATGTCTGTTGACTGGCAACATGTTGTGTGACGAATACGGAAAATAGCAGACGAAGAAAAAAAGAGTGAAACATGTTTTTCTGCTATGGGTGCATGCATAAATGAATTCAATATATTCAGAGCTTTTATCAGACCCTTCTGGATACAAATGTATATCTGATAGATTTCCAAACAAAAATGCAGGATGTCTTTGAAATGTTGTCGTCGATATCCTTCGTTCAAGATGTAACTGTAACAGTGGTGTTCAAGTACCGCATGTTGTTTCTTTCTGTTCTACTCGCCCCTCTGGTTGTTTCATAACAAAGAAAAAGATTACGTTTATATTTGATTTGTCTCCATCGAAAAATGATTTCCGATGTATTCAATTTTTACATTGCGTCTCGGACCTCGCCTGTGGCAGGGCGTGTATTTTTGCTGTGCAGAAACCTGACAAGTCGCACCATGCCGGGAGGGCAACAGCAGTCCCACACTGGTGATACAGGTAAATATGCTTTTGGAAATACCTTCTCTGTACAGACGCCAGCGGCCAAGTGGTGTTGTTCTTCAACAAACCAAATCTATGGTTTAACACTAACCTTACGTGGTGTAGATCGAGTTTTCTTTTCCAAATAGTGTTTGGCCTAAGCATGAAGTTTGGAAGATCCATATTTATGACGTTATTTTCTATCCCCGTGGAGGGCGTAAGTGGTAAGTGATCCTACTACCTCGCCTTGTGGATTAGGTGCGAAAACCCGGTTGGGGCATGCTGTAAAGAGAGGCTGCATCCAACAATTCGGATGGTGAAGTAAAGACCCGTACATGGGAAGCATGGGAAGACCCATTTCTTGTCTTATACGTGGATAATATAACCGTGGCAACCATCAAACTGGTGGTGGTAACGTTTGTTACCGAATTTGGCAACAGGAATAACCCACCTCACACAGCCTCCAAGATCAGTGACAGTGCCGATCTGGCGTTATCGGGCAAAGGGCCTGCTCAGCTGGTTTCATCTACCGAACAATCATTCTGGGAACTGAATTGTTGCATTTTTGGCTACTATTTGAATTCTTCGTTTGTTCTCAGGCAACAACCATTTTTTACGGGGGTGAAATTCCACCCGTGGCTTAGATAATATTCCAAGCCATCAACCTAAATGAATCTTTTGGAAAACATTCCAGGGATTGTGGAAAAATGTGAATTTTAGCCATGTTCAACGTACGCTACGTGACGAAGTAAACAAGGATTCTTATTCAACTTCTGATCAAATGTACATCTATGTATTGTCTATCATATAAATGCTTGTAGAGTTTCGGATCATAACGTAAAGTCACGTGGTTGTCCCTGAAAGTAGGCCATTTTTTTGCATTTGACGAAAATTGTGAATTCTAGCTTTCATCAAAGTACGCTGGGTGTCAAAGTGAACAAGAATTCTTATTCAACTTCAAGTCAAATGTACATCTAGGTATTGTCTATCAGATGAATGCTTGCAGAGTTTCAGATCATGACTTTTAGTCACGTGGTTGTCCCTGAAATTAGGTCAAATTTTGCTTTTGGCTAGAAATCGCCATTTAGGGCTGTAGTTAAATCTGTCGAATTGGGGAACTGAAATACTTTACTGGCACTGACTCTGATGATGTGTAGCCCTTAACATTGTCCGTTGAATGAGTGTTAGTAAGGGTGGGGTCGTCTTTCTTTGCGGTGCAGTTGCTCCCTAAAGTAGGGCAGATAGTTAGCTAAATGCTGTTAGGAGGTTCTGTTACTTTGGAGAAGATGTCTCTTGAACAGTTTCTTTCTTTCAACTTTGTCAATGTCCAATGCATATCATATTGGTACTACAATGACTTACAGTGTTGAATTAAAGCTGAATTAAGCGATGACTCTGTTATAATTGTAAATATCAATTTTTGATAATGTAACTAAGATGTCGTTTTAAATTCAGCTATGTTCTATAATGCGCTCAAATTCACAATTTTTGTCGAGCACATAAAGTGACCTGGCTTCAGGGACAACCATGTGACTAAATGTCATGACCCGAAACTCGACAAGCATTTATTCGAAGAAAGAAAATTAAGAATACAAAGATGTACATTTGACCAGAAGTTTAATCAGAATTCTTCTTAATTTCGTCACGTAGTGTAGCCTGGTATCCAGCTATATTATAGCTCCCGAGTCTCCTCTGTCCTCTTCGCAAATGGCTCGTTCTCATTTAAATGTAAAAATGCTGTCGCCTGCTTTTGCGACTTGATTTGCAGCAAACTTTAGACAAAATCACAGGTTCCTTCATTTTTCCACAATCCCTGGAATGTTTTCCAAAAGATTCATTTAGGTTGATGGCTTGGAAGATTATCTAAGCCACGGGTGGAATTTCACCCCCGTAAAAAATGGTTGTTGCCTGAGAACAAACGAAGAATTCAAATAGTAGCCAAAAATGCAACAATTCAGTTCCCAGAATGATTGTTCGGTAGATGAAACCAGCTGAGCAGGCCCTTTGCCCGATAACGCCAGATCGGCACTGTCACTGATCTTGGAGGCTGTGTGAGGTGGGTTATTCCTGTTGCCAAATTCGGTAACAAACGTTACCACCACCAGGTTGATGGTTGCCACGGTTATATTATCCACGTATAAGACAAGAAATGACCGTTTTTGTGACGATGCATAGTTTTTCTGGCTTTCTAAAGAAACAAGGAAGGGTTGTTGACTGCCATTTGTATCCCACCTTGCTTACAAAATGTTGTACAGAAATGACTGTAACGAACGTTACCATTGTTCTAAGCTTTCTAAGCTTTCTATTTGACCTGGTGTAAAAAAGCTGCCCACTTTTTAAGTGTCCCTAGGGACATCCTCTTATATCTAAATGATGTAGTCAATAAGGCCTGGGTTTTTTACATTTCAGTGAGAACGAGTGAAATATGTATCTGCGAAGAGGACAAAAGAGATCCGGGAACTATAATACGGCTGTATTATGGATACCAGGGTACATGTAGCGTACTTTGAAAATTCACAATTTTCGTCCAATGAAAAGAGTGGCCTACTTTCAAGGACAACCACGTGACTTTACTTCATGATCTAATTTTCTACAAGTATTAATTTGATAGCCAATACATAGATTTACCTTTGACAGGAAGTTGACTCAGAATTTTATTTTGCTTCGCAATCTAGCGTTCGTTGAACATGGCTAAAGGTCACAATTTTTGTCAAATGCAAAAAAATGGCCTACTTTCAGGGACAACCACGTGACTTTACGTTATGATCCGAAACTCTACAAGCATTTATATGATAGACAATACATAGATGTACATTTGATCAGAAGTTGAATAAGAATCCTTGTTTACTTCGTCACGTAGCGTACGTTGAACATGGCTAAAATTCACAATTTTCGTCAAATGCAAAAAAATGGCATACTTTCAGGGACAACCACGTGACTAAACGTCATGACCCGAAACTCTACAAGCATTTATTTGATAGGCAAATACATAGATCCACATTTGATGAGAAGTTGATTTAGAAATATATTCTACTTCGTCATGTAGCGTACTTTAAACATGGCTAAAGTTCACAATTTTCGACAAACACAAAAAGTGGTCTACTTTTAGGGACAGTCACGTGACAACCAAACAAGACCCCAAACTTTGCAACAATGCATTTGATAGATATTCTAATGATCTATATATGGTACAAATTTCAAGCCAAAAAAAGTACCAGAGCGGCACTTATAGCGTTACAAAGTTGGGCCAAAAATCACATTTTTTTGAGGCTTGAAACATTGCACTGTTTTCAGGATGCCCAAGAACTAAAATGTACGATTTTGGAAATTTCACAACAATTTTTAAAAAGCCAAAATGTTGGTCTATTTAGATCTTGTTTTGTTTTGATGATAGGTTTAAAGGTATTGCCGAGACAGTGCCGTAAAATATGCTAATTTCTGTGTTTTTGAGATGCGAAAATTGGGGAAAATGGCAAGAAAACTTTGTTTGCACGTTACCATGGCAACAAGGAGTTTTGATCTAAAAGAAAGCTATTTTGAGGGGTTGTGGACCAAGTACTATCACTGTGCAGAATATGAGCCAAATCTATTTTTTTACCTTTGCCACCATTGTCTGATCCTTACAGACATTTGCTCTTAAATACAGGTTGTCAAAATGATGTTGTATTTTTTGTCCCATAAAATCTGAAAGTGACCGATGATATCCTAAATACATACCGTCGGCGCCACTTAAATTTCATATTTTCCACTAGGCACCACACCCATGGAGCAGCCACAGACTGATTGGCAGTCACGTGCGAGTAAAGCCAACCCAACGTACGCCTCCGGAGAAGGTAGAACTTTTTCAAGCCGGCCAACAGCGTACTGTTCTTATCTCGATTTTATACCTTTTACTGTATAAAGTGTAACTTCTGTAATTTTTCTCCAGACACCACACCCATGCAGGAGCCACAGACTTATTGGCAGGCACGTGCCGACGCCACTACATTTGAAACCAACCCTGTGTACGCCTCCGGAGAAGGTAGAACCCCTTCAAGTACTAGTCCGCTTTAGTCGCCCTGTTCTCGACCCACTTTTATAGCTTTTTTCTGTGTTTGATTTTGTAATTTTCCTCCAGACACCACACCCGTTCAGGCACGTGCCGACGCAGATGCGTGTGACCCCAACCACATACACGCCTCCGGAGAAGGTATTTTTTTTTTAAACTCACATACAACGTACTGTTCTCGTCTTGATTTTATACCTTTTACTGTATGAAGTGTAACTTCTGTAATTTATCTCCAGATACCAAACCTATGCAGGAGCGGCAGACTGATTGGCAGGCACGTGCCGACGCCGCTTGCGTGTGAAGCCAACCCTGTGCACGCCTCCGGAGAAGGTAAAACCTTTTCAAGTACACTTTCGTCGCCCTGTTCTCGACTCGCTTTGATACCTTTTTTCTGTGTTTGATTTTGATTTTCTCCAGGCACCACGGCCATGCAGGAGCCGCAGACTGATTGGCAGGCACGTGCCGACTCCGCTGCGAGGGAACCCAACCATATATACGCCTCCGGAGAAGGTAATTTTTTTAAAACCAAATACAACGTACTGTTCTTGTCTAGATTTTATACCTATTTTTTACTGTATAAAGTGTAACTTTCGTCATTTTCTTCCAGGCTCCACAAGTGCTCCCATGCAGCAGCCGCAGACTGATTGGCAGTCCATTGCGGACGCCGCTGCGAGCATACCCAACGCTTTGTACGTCTCCAGAGCAGGTAAAACTTTGTCGTTCTGTTTGTCCTGCTGCTGTATTATCTTCTTCTTGCTACATGTATGTCTGGTCATAACCGTCGTACGATTGTCGCACGATTGCATTCTTGAGAAAGTCGTGCAGGTGTCGTATAAAATTCAGCTGTCTTCTTACAGACAAGGGCGTCTTAGACAATACTACGACATCAAAATCGCACGACAGCCCACTTCGAATGTGTCTGCGTCGTTACCTGTCGCACGATACTAACTCAACTGCAATACAAATCTGATTTCAAAAGCAATCCATCGACGCCGTCGTGAAGTATAAAACATCAACAAGCGGGCCGAAAAATTAAAAAAAGCACATCATGTAATTTTTTTAATCAAACTTTCTTTTCTAGCAGATTGCTTCGTTTCACGAGAAAAAAACTTTTAGTGCCAAAGCGTCAAATGTGCCCGGTACTAATACTGTCTAGAAGTTTTGAAAAATCATTACTCTAATATCCAAAAGATCGGTTAGCTACATATATATGTAAGATTCTTTCTTGAATGTACCTGTACCTACCGTGCTGTTGATCTTTTCCAGAGTATGTCGTTCCTTAACAAAGACTGGCGTTGGGCTGTGACAAATTTGGACAAATCCAACGTTTGTGTTAAAAACTACAGTTCAGCGTTTTAAAAAGAATTCATTGTTTTATAAGCTATTGTTTTGTAACAGACCGCACGTACGCGCGTGAAGCAAGCGGCCGCCGTGCTGGCTGTAGCTACATCCGCTCCCACCTTACCTACATGGCCGCCGGCATTGTTGTCTTGCTGAGTCTAGTTGCTGTGGGATTCGCCCCTCTGACTGTCATGAATAAGGAGGTAAACACTCTTGTACTACAAGGCTATCATTCTGCTCTTTCTGTTCTTATTTTTGAGTAAATACCAAGGCAGAATATACTGCTGTTTTCCCTTAATTTTCTTCTTAAGTTTGGTACTCTTTCATCTGTAGGAAATAACTCAACTATCCACCACTGTTGACGCCTTGAAGCGTGACCAAGACGACATGTCCACCACTGTTGACGCCTTGAAGCGCGACCAAGACGACATGCGCCAACTGTCCACTACTGTTGACGCCTTGAAGCGCGATCAAGACGACATGCGCCAACTGACCACCACTCTTGACGCCTTGAAACTCGACCTGGAGAAGGAGCGAAGCCGAACCGTCGCCTTAGAGCAGCGTCTTCACGATATGAGTAAGTTAGGCCTGAGTTTTGTGTTCTGTTTTAATGGTTTATTTTCCAACATCATAGAAATGAAAGAAGCATGATTTAAGGCACCGACTCTCATTCAACTGCATGATAATATTTGGGTAATCATTATCCCTACGCCTGTATGTAGTGTAGGTTGGTTTTCATTCATTTATGTAGCATATACATGAATTCTTGAATGAAGCTAAAGCACTTAATAAGGAGATATGTTCGTCCATAGGAATGAATGTAATGGACGTTTTCAAAATGTTGTTGACTCATTTGTCCCCTAGTATATTGTCCTAAAGGTTACACAAAGTTCCGTGGAATCTGCTACAAGGCCTTCGACACACCTAAGAGCTTCAGCGATGCGGCCGCGGCCTGTGGGGGAGACGGTGGCACCCTCGCCATGCCCCGAGACGCTGGGACCAACGACTTCCTGTTCTCCCTGCACAATGCCGTGAGCGACACTGGAACCTTCTGGTTCGGCCTGCAGGATCAGCGCGAAGAGGGAAGCTTTGAGTGGGTGGATGGTTCTGCACTTGGAACGTACCACTCCTGGGGTCCTGGAGAACCGAACAATTCGGGCGGAGAAGAAGATTGTATTTCTTACGTCGTAGGCTGGAAAGGCAAATGGAACGACAATACATGCGACTTGCTGTTGTACTACATATGCCAGGTTGTTCCAGGTACTTCTTATAACCCTCCCATTTCCTAAAACCCTGCCATCTTTTAAACAGGCCACAAGTATCCACCGGACTAAAGACGTTAGACAATCGATGCTCTTGTTTAAAACCATAGCAAAACACGTCACTCCTCATCTCATCACTGCTATTTCTGTTCATGTTTTCCAGGACGTCCGTAGGCGACAGGCGGAACTCTCGGCACCACTGTCCAGCGGATCTCCGGCAATCAGCAGTAAAACTGACCAGCAAAACGTGAAACCTGGAATTATAGCAACAGGTCAAATCAGCGCGTTGTTTTATGAATACGTTTAAGAGTTTGTTGAGTAGAAAACTGATGGAAGAAATAGTGAGTTGGCACCAAAGCAATGGATCACGTACTGTACAGCGGAGTTTTCATACAGAGAAAATGTACATTTCTTGAAATATGCACGTAGCAATTTTTAAACATAGAAAATATTCTAGAAGCTGGAAAGCGCCTGGTTTGGCTGTATCAAACCCATCGCCTGTTGTTGGAGCGTTTCCTACAAAAGCTGAACAGACAGGATTAACAAAATGTAAGAACAACTTCACTTATAGTAATAAAGCGTAACCTCACTGTTTTCACAATAGACGGACTTCCTTTTGTTGTTGTAAAAGAACACAGTGCCAGAACTGCTGGTATTTATTGATGGAAGGTCCTTTGTAACAAGACTGAACCAAGTTATGGAGATTTTTTTGCTGTTCTCCAATGTTTGTAGACTGTGCTCATTTGAGCCTGGACCACTGAAGAAGCCACATTGGTGAAACCAGTCTGTGTGACAGACTGAATAAAAGTTGTAAACGGGAACTCTGCGGCTCCGGTTGTCTTACTTAGGGGTGACTGCGGTGAGAAAGATGTCGGTAAGCGTGATAATCAGTCCGCTCCATACATACTATAACTAGTTATCCAGCTTTGGACACTCACTATCAAAACATTCTGAGGCCTGTATTCCACTTTTGGCGACCTTTTCTTGACCAAAGGGCAAAGCTTAGTTCTGCTTTACAAGACCAAATCCTTCATTCTAGATCTTCCATTGGGATTATTTTCTTTTGAAAGATGTTGTAACAAAAACCATCAAAAGTCCATCAAATTCAAACAAACTTACCCCCGCCCAAAATTAGATTACGCAGTCAAGTAATCCACACCCTTCACAGCGTTTTGAACGGAAAGTTGCATAGACAGACACCAACAGCAATGCCTTCAATTTTCATAGAGGTAAATACAACACTGAAGAAACAAACTCCCCGACAAATACAAATATAGGAACTATTTAAATTAAAACACAACTATCTCATTTCTAAACTATCATACAGTCTCAGACGTTCATCAGTTTATAAAATGATGGAAACTGGTGCACAAAGGAAGGGTCTGCAATGTCTCCAGAAAAAACACGGGGATTCAATTACTACATTATGAGTTCTCCCGTACAAACGTTTTGATGTTTCTCCCTCCCAGCCCAGATTAACTCCTTTTCCAAGAAAATTAGTCTGCCACTTGCAGAAAAACAAAATGCCATTCGTACCACCTAATGCCACGTCATCCCTCCAGATGAATGTAAATATGGCCTGTTGTTGTTTGTATCTACTAGGTATGTTACCAGAGTTACCAACCTAGGATTGATGTGTTCAAAAATTCGTACTTTCCCAGAACTATCGTAGAGTGGAACTTGTTATCACCAAGTACAATAGGGGCATCTTCTCTCGGTAGTTTTAAAGAACGCTTGCAGATAGATGTGCAAAAGTTAGGGGTAACGAGTCGTTCGGTGTAACATAACCAGCTGCTGCCGCGCCGCGTGCCTGCGAAGCTGGTGTGTTACGCCGAACGGCGGTTATACCGGCTATATAGATACAGATACAGATGTTGTGTATCTTTAGGTCTCATCAATTCAACTTCGTGGCTATTGGACAAAAAATATTCTGATTATGCTGAACTGAAAGAAAAACATATATCGTACAGACATATGTGTGTGTTAATGTGTATGTGTGAATATACACTGTGCGGCATATGTGTGTGTGCGCACATGATTGTGTGTGTTAATTTCATGTGTATGTATACGTGTGCATATACACTGCATGCATGTGTGTGAACTGTGTGGCACTGTGCATACATGCATGTATATGTGTGTCTAAGCATCTGTGTATAAGCACATTGTGTGTGTGTATGTGAATATAGGCATGTGTGTGCAGATGTGTATAGGCTTGAAACGTAGTACGAGAGGAACACAAATAAATATCAATTATGCAAATCATGACCAAATTTGCATAATTGATTAGAAAACCAGGTAAATTGTGCTGATAAGAGCCTTCTTTGTACATCATTTGCATTGAGACAAACCTACTTGGCGAAGGTCGTGGTTAAGCTTATATTGGAAAGAAAGATAGTATACGACAATTGCTGCGCTGTTCCCTGACGTTTATGATACCTGTCAATCACTGTTATAAAAATTTACATGATCATATGACTGAAATTAAACGTTATGAAAACAAACTCTGAAATTCCCTGTTTCTAATGTTGTTACAGTTGGGAGGGATGTAAGTTATTACAGCATACAGTGCTATATTATAGTACACTTTACGTGTTTTACCCAAAATTTCAGGAAGGGCTTGCAACGTATCCAGAAAAACACGCGGATTTAATGACTACATCAACACTTAAGAGTTTTCACGTACAAACTTTTTCATGTTTCTCCGTCTCAGTCCAGATTAACTTCTTTTCCCAGAAAATTAGTCTGCCACTTGCAGAAAAACAAAATGCCATTCGTACCACCTAATGCCACGTCATCCCTCCAAATAAAAGCAAATGTGGTCTTACGTCGTCAGACTAATCAAGGTATTACTTGGTATATTCATGTCTTTCACATTTATGCACTGCACGACACAACATAAAATCATTACGATAAAATAAACTTATTTCTACATGTTTAAATCAAAATCTGTCAGATAATGTACAGGGATGTATGAATCAAATTCATTTCTACGAGATTACCTCAATCAGTTTCCAATATCCATATTCTCCTTGTCGAACCAGAGGTTCTGACATGTAAATGACGCCACCTGACAACTCTTAGCAATACTGCAGCGCTAAGCATGGGATTCCCACTTGGGTGTTGCTTTGGCGAAGACACCAAATGAAAATTTATTGTAGAAAATCTATAAAAGTTTGCGTTACCATAAAACCCTTACGTGTGTTTACTGTCTACATGTTGTGTGACGCACACGGAAAATTTCAGACGAAGAAGAAAAGACAATTGTTTTCCCCTACGTGTGCATATAGATGAATTCAATATATGTGATGGGTTTCCAAACATGATCAAAAAGGTAGAATGTCTTTTAAAATTGTTTTCGATACCTCTCTTTCAATATGCAACAAACAAACAAAGAAAACGATTGCGTGTGTCTATGATTTGTCTGGAAACGTGCTTTGTTTGTCACCCATAATTTTCTTTCATCTTTGGACTCTAATTTCTTCATATTTCACATTGTGTTTCGGACCCCGCCTGACGCAGGGCGTGTATTTTTTGCTGTCCAGAACCTGACAAGTCGCACCATGCCGGGAGGGCAACAGCAGTCCCAAACTGGTGACACAGGTAAATATGTTTCTTTTTTTAAAGAATATTTTCTCTCTCATATGTCAGTGGCCAATGGGATTTAGTTGAAAATCTATGTAATGACAACTCTAAGATTTAAAGTAACCCAGTGCCGTGCAATTTTATATGTTCATTCTTCTAAATAGCTTTTGGCCGAGGCTTGAAGCCTGGAGGATGCATTTTTATGGCAGTATTTTCTTTATCCCCGGGGGGGGGGGGGCACAAGTAGTGAAGTAAAGCATCGTGCATAGGAAACAACAGGCCTTAAGTTCGTCCTTAGTCGTGAAACTTCTGCACGTGAAAGAACCCGAATCACTTATCGAGAAAAGTACGTGCGTTTGGCTGAAAACATAACCAGTTTGGAACCCAGCATCGCTGTTCAAGATGGAACGTACAAGATAAAGGCCATAAAATGTATGCAATATTATGATATTGCACAATTTAACCACGATGATCAAGCAATGTTTTTTTTCTCTGAATATAAGATTTTTCGAACCCAGATTCTAATTTCAAACCTTGTCGCTACTTTTACTGTGAAGTCATAACAAGTCTTATTTGGATTTCCATACGACAAAAGCAACTTGAGTTGAAGAATGGCTCTCTGATGGTGCGATGTACAATAACTGGAGAAGGGTGACCATTTGCCACAGTTGCACTGGTTTCCTACATGAAATGATACTACCATAGTTACTGGATATACATTTGTTCAAATCATGTTGTATATTGCTTCATTAAAATCTTGAAGTGACTGTCTGCTTAATTCATACCGCCGGCGCCATTTTAATTTTAAATTTTTCTCCAGACACCACACCCATGCAGCGGCAGCAGACTGATTTTCAGGCACGTGGCGACGCCTCTGCGAGTGTGCCCAACCCTAAGTACGCGACCGGAGCAGGTAAATCATTTTTTAAGTCTGCTTACGGCGTCCTGTCCCTGTCTCGCTTTTGTACGTACATTTTGTCCTATATCTGAAGTGTGTTTGATTTTATGATTTTCCCCAGGCACCACACCCGTGCAGCAGCCGCAGACTTATTGGTGGTCCATTGCTAACGCCGCTGCGAGCATACCCAACGCTTTGTACGTCTCCAGAGCAGGTAAAACTTTGTAATTTTGTCTCATATTCGTCGTACGATTGCCGTAAGATCACAAGCTGATTACAAGTTTTGTACCAAAATCAACTGTCTTGTTGCGAAAGGACTGCCGTAGAAGCTTGCCTCCGGTTGATTCTGCCATAGACTGTTGATAACTCTACAACATTAAAACAACCTTCGACGGATGTGACTGAGTCGCTATGATACAAACTCGACTTAAATACAGACAAATATGATTTCTTCAGCAATTATAGAATTGAAACAAACGGGGCAAAGTTAAAAGAGCACATCATGCAATGATCAAAACGTATATTTTGGTAGACTGCTTCGTTTGAAGAACAATGTTTAGTGACCCGTATCAGTTTTATTGTATAAGCCCTGAAAGATTAGATCAATCTGAGCTAAAGGTCATCGAAATAAGCCAATCAATGTTGTTTGGTTGTTTTAATATAGACAAAATTGGTCAGCTCTTTGTATGTTAAAGAAATGGAAATAGATAAATAGATTGCTTATCATAGAAGCTCATCTGTGTTGGTAGTAATCATAGTACAGAACTTTAGTAGTATGAAATAGATTGCTTGGTGAATTACCGATCGTGCTGTTTATTTTCTACTGCCATGTAATTTATTGTGTGTTAGTGCCAACTTGTCTAATCTGGATGAACATTAAGCTATGTATGTGATTTCCAGCACGAAAATTTGACTTCTCCAAATTTTTGGCTGTCCATGCTATCTCAAGTCTTTTCCAGCCTTTGTTCATCCTTGACAAAGACGGGAGTTGGACAGTCAAAACTCTCGCGTTCAATTTTCGTGTTGGAAATTCAAGTTCAAAGTTTTGAAAAATCATTTTGTTTTCTAACAGACCGCACATATCCGGGTGGAGCAAGTGGCCGCTGCGCTCTGTGTAGCTTCATCCGCTCGAAGCTTATTTACATCGCCACGGTCATTGCCGTGCTGCTAAGCCTGGTAGCTGTGGGACTTGCCCTTTTGGCGTTCATCAACAATGGGGTAAGCGCTCTCGTATTATACAGGCCTGCTGTAAAGTAATTGTCTCTTTTCTGTCCATCAAGCCATAGCTTTATGATTTTTCATATTGTTTTTTCGACCTTTGGTCTAACGTACATATATACGTTTATCACACGTTCATAGGAAACATCTGAACTGACCACCACTGTTAACGCCTTGAAGCGTGACCAAGGCAACATGACCATCACTGTTGACGCCTTGAAGCGCAACCAAGACGACATGCGCCAACTGTCCACCGCTGTTGACGCCTTGAAGCGCAACCAAGACGACATAGGCCAACTGTCCACCACTGTTAACGCCTTGAAGCGTGACCAAGGCAACATGACCACCACTGTTGACGCCTTGAAGCGCGACCAAGACGACATGCGCCAAATGTCCACCGCTGTTGACGCCTTGAAGCGCGACCAAGACGGCAGGCGCCAACTTTCCACCGCTATTGACGCCTTGAAGCGCGACCAAGACGACATACGCCAACTGTGCACCGCTGTTGACGCCTTGAATCGCAACCAAGACGACATACGCCGACTGTCCACCGCTGTTGACGCCTTGAAGCGCAACCAAGACGACATACGCCGACTGTCCACCACTATTAACGCCTTGGAGCGTGACCAAGGCAACATGACCACCACTGTTGATGCCTTAAAGCGCGACCAAGACGACATGCGCCAACTGTCCACCGCTGTTGACGCCTTGAAGCGCAACCAAGACGACATACGCCAACTGTCCACCGCTGTTGACGCCTTGAAGCGCAACCAAGACGACATACGCCAACTGTCCACCGCTGTTGACGCCTTGAAGCGCAACCAAGACGACATACGCCAACTGTCCGCCACTGTTGAGGCCTTGAAGCGTGACCAAGACGACATACGCCAACTGTCCGCCACTGTTGAGGCCTTGAAGCGCGACCAAGACGTCATTCGCCAACTGTCCACCACTGTTGACGCCTTGAAATGTGACCAAGACGACATGCGCCGGCTGTCCGCCACTGTTGACGCCCTGAAGCGTGACCAAGACGACATGCGCCAACTGTCCACCACTGTTGATGCCATGAAGCGTGACCAAGACGATATGTCCGCCACTGTTGACACCCTGAAGCGTGACCAAGACGACATGCGCCAACTGTCTGCCACTGTTGACGCCTTGAAGCGCAACCAAGACGACATGCGCCAACTGTCCACCACTGTTGACGCCTTGAAGCGCGACCAAGACCACATATCCACCACTGTTGACGCCTTGAAGCGCGACCTGGACAGCGAGCGCAGCCGAGTTACCGCCTTGGAGCAGCGTCGTCAAGAAAAACGTAAGACGCCAGTCATTTTCGGTTTTAGTTGTTTTGTGTACTATTTGTGATGGTGTACGAAACAACATCATTAGTAAAAACAGGATTTTTACAATCATTAGAGTAAAACAGATACTTTTATATGTATGCATACAAATGATGAGATGTTGAGAATAGAGTTTTACGGACTCGTATCACTCGTTTTTCAGCATCTTGTCCTGAAGGTTACGCAGTGTTCCGTGGAATCTGCTACAAGTTCTTCGACACACGTAAGACCTTCAGTGATGCGGCCGCGGCCTGTGGTGAAGACGGCGGCACCCTCGCCATGCCCCGAGACGCTGAGACCAACGCCTTCCTGATCTCCTTGTACAAGTCCGTGAGCGACACGGGTCTCCTCTGGTTCGGCCTGCACGATCAGCGCGAAGAGGGAAGGTTTGAGTGGGTGGATGGTTCTGCACTTGGGAAGTACAGCTCCTGGGGTCCAGAAGAACCAAACAACCATGGGGGCAACCAAGATTGCGTTGGTTACTCCGCATACTGGAAAGACAAGTGGGACGACTACCGATGCGGCGCGACGTTTCCCTTCATCTGCCAGGCTGTTTCAGGTAGGCTTATAACCAGGTACTTTTTATAACCGTAAAATTCCTGACACCTTTCTGTCTAGTGACCATGCCACAGCTTCTGTACCCATTACACGGAGTGCATAAGACCATCATAACCTCCATGAAATATTAATTATACAGATATCAAACATGCAAATGAGGGACTGATTTGCATAATTCAAACAAAAATTGCAAACTGTTTAATGATAAGTGATGGGAATTTTACAGTTGTGACATGTGTAAGTTAGTTGAAGATAGACATACCGTGCATAACTTAACTTCACACGATGGTCCAAAAGGGCATGAAAAATCCCCACTTGTGGGACATGAATATGTATGATAATTAGATGCCAGTCACTGTTGTCTCCATTGGAAACTGTCCGTGATCGGTTGAAAATTAAAAGGCGGGCCGTAGTAATGTTTATGTTACGATATCTCCCCTGTGTCAACGTCGCTATTCATATGCGTTACCTGCCGCTGGTTTCAATTGTTATTACATTAGCACGTTTTAACAATACCATTTCGTTGCCTAACTCAAAACCAACAGGATTTTCAGTATAGTTTTGTCCATCTTATGGTCAAAATACCATGGTCAAGATATTCCATCATAAAAAAAAATCAGTCAGCTCGCCGCTGGTGAAGTTGGACGATTTACTAGTGATGGGTTTCGATGGCAAAAGATTCAATATGGCGCTAGTACTAAAATATTCCAAACTGAACGTATTTGTAATATAAACAGCTTTACCAAGCCACTTTTTAGCGACAAATTATTGACAGAATACGGTTTGAAAGTTCCTTCCGATAAAATAGAACAAGATAGCGCAACAGTTGGAACGGATTGGTTGCACCGAGCGCCACTGTGCTCAAATAGAAGACACCATTTATTAAACTGTCCATGGCCAGTCCCAGTTTGTATGTTTTTCTCTCCAATCATTGCCCAGATTGTAGACTAACCTTAAAGTTTATTTGTAATCCTGAACTGGCATTTTAGACCTTTCCAAAAAGGTGCTTTGTAAATTGTTACGAATTACCGACGCCGTCAGTTCTTCACAACAATCATCCCGCTTGGGTAACATCATTTGTAGCAGCATGGGTGAGTTGTACATTAAAAAAACACAGGCACCATTTATTTTGAGACCAATTATCTAATTGAGTCAAATATTCTTTGAAATGTGTTCTGGTCATTTTGAAAAAAAGTTCTGAAATGAATTAACTAACGTTCTGTTTAGTTTAATAAAGAAAACAATCCGAAACCGCACGCAACATTTCCCACCACAATACAGTAGACTATCCCATTGACCTGAGATGAACCGGCGGGCGCCATGTTTGATTTCCCAAGCGGTCACGAAAACTCGACCCAAAAACAGAATAAAAAAGGAAAAATACACAAGCATACCCAAAACACACACAACTTAGGAGGATGAAAACTTAAGTCTGATTCATGTAACCGATGCCCAGAATATAGTTGTGTTTAATACACAATCAAATCAAATTACGGAACGATAGTGAAAAAAAAAAAAACGTGGTTTGTCCAAAACTAGCTTGAAACAAGCAGCTTTGACCAAAACTCATTGCTTGTAACTTACAGGGCAAAAGTACTGAAAACACACACCAAACGATTTCAGAGACTTTGATTTACAGTTGAAAACCCTGCTCCCAGCCTGGCACAAAGAGATGATTTGCATGAAAGTGCCCGCGAAGACAAAGGGGCGCTAATAAGGCTCTGTCATCTATGCCAACACCGCCTCATTATAGCTTCAAAACATCTCTTTTTCAGCATGGGAACTCTGAATAAAGTGCACATTTCATATTTTGACCGATATCTTCCGATCCTACCGATAAAATGAAACAAAAACTACTCCATTTGAAAGAGCAAAAGCCGCCCGCCATCTTGGTTTTCGTATTTGGTATTTCTATCGGTGCGTTCAGGAATTATGGGAGAAAAAAGTATCGGTAAATAGGA
>NC_049988.1:22828069-22833032 GCF_000003815.2 Branchiostoma floridae
AGCACGTGGTTCTCTGAACCTGTTTAAAATTCAAGTAGAAAAACTAAAAAAAGATAGTGAATGTGCACCAAAGCAATGGATCACTTACTGTACATTTGTAGATGGACCTTTAGTTGTTATATATATATATATATAGAAGTTAAGATATGTTTTTGCAATAGCCAGGAGTTCATTCACAGGAAAAGCTCCTGGTTTGACCGCAGCAAGTGTGTTGCCTGTTTTCTGCGCGTTCCCTACAAAATAAACAGACAGGACAAACTAAATGTAAGCACAACTTCACTGAGAATGATAATACGTAACCTCACTGATTCACAATAGGCAAACTTACTTTTGTTATAGTAAACGGACGAAAAAAGCAAAATGGCAGAAATGGCCGCTGGTATTTATTAATGAAGGTTCCTTTGTAACAAGCTAAACCAAGTTATAGAGATTTCAGCACCTCTGTTTTCTGAACACGTTTAAGAGTTTTTCGAGTCGAAAACTAACAGAAGAAATAGTGAATGGGCACCAAAGCAATGGATCATGTACAGTGCTAGACACACTATAGTTTTCATACAGAAAAAATGTACATTTTGCAAGATATGCACTCAGCCATTGTTAAACACACTCCTAGTTTGGAGAGACAGGACTAACAAAATGTTAGCACAGCTTCACTAAGTCTAATAGTAATAATAAGAAACCTCATTGTTTTCACAATAGACAGACTTTTGCTGAAAAAAGCACAATGCCAGATTGCTGGTATTTATTGAGGGAATTTCCTTTGTAACAAGCATGAACCAAGTTATAGAGATTTTCTTGCTGTTCTTCAAAGTTTGTAGACTGTGCTCATTTGAGCCTGGGCCACTGAAGAAGCAATATTGGTGAAACCGGTCTGTGTAAAAGACTGAATAAAAGTTGCAAACGGGAATTCTGCGGCTCCGGCTGTCTTACTGCGTGTGACTGCGATGAGAAAGATGTCGGTTAGCGCGAGGATCAGTTCTCTCCCTAGTTATCCAACCTTTGGATACTGCTTTGTGCTGATGTGTTTGTAGTTGAGCTGAATGTGACTTACGTTAGTAGATTTGCATGGCTATATTATAGTACAGGGCATGTTGTACCCAAAACTATGTTGTATTCGAGCGGCCTTTTCTTTACAAACGCGCCCGGGCAGAGTTTAGTCTAGTCCTGCTTTACAAGAACAGATTCTTCCTTCTTGTTCTTCCATTGGGAAGTTGGCTGCTTTGTCATAACAAAAATACGGCAATTCTAGCCGATCAAACGGCTCTTCCTAGCACCCAAGGTTATATTGCACCGTTTCGTAATCCACTCACTTCACAGCAAATTAAAAGTATAAATAGATAAACAAAGAAAAAACTGTTGCATAGCTTTAAAGAAATATTATTTTAAAATCTTTAAAAGGCCTTCTGCCGCTCTCTGTTACCTTGTACAATATTTTCCATGTTTCTACTTCGACCTCCCAGCCCCAAAGGTTACCCCTTCTTTTCCTAGAAAATTAGTCTGCCTCTTGCAGAAAAACAAAAACATGCTATCTTCAGCACGTCATACCGCGCCGTCCCTCCAAATATGGGCAAAGATATCTTCACTTCTCCAGACTTATCATGGCATTATTGTCCATATTCATGCACATTGACGTTGGCTGCTGTATAGTTCGCCTGTTGTCTGTATAGTACAGTCATGAACAAGCAAGCAGAGCCGGTCCGGTCCCCTTTCCCGCGCCCTGACAGCGGCCAAACCAGCAGGCCGCCGGCTCAACCCCCTCCTGTCCGTCAGGGTGGTTCCCGCGGGCGTGTCCGCCATGGCAACGGCGCATCTGACAAGTCGCAAGAAGAGCACAAATCGTCTTTACACACGTACGACAGACACGTACGAGGAAGCCGAGGCGGTGAAACGTTATGCCACGTACACGTCTGCAGGTAGCCCTCGGTTTTGTAACTTGCCTTTTTTCAGTGATACATTTATCATATCATTTTGACAATTAGAAAACATAATTTCATGTACAGATGGCGCATAATCAATCACATTACATATTTTACCAGTGTAAAACTGAGGCAGATATGTATTTCTCATAGATCGCACATATCCGGGGGGAGCAAGCGGCAGCCGTGCTCGCTGTAGCTTCATCCGTTCCCGCCTTGGCTACATGGCCGCCGGCATCGTCGTACTGCTTAGCCTAGTTGCTGGGGGATTTGTCCCGCTGACTGTCATGAATAAAGAGGTAAACACTCTTGTACCACCAAGCTGTTTTCAAGTTTCTTTGATTATGTTGTGTCTTTTGTTCTTGTTTGGAAATTACCAAGATGGAATATGTTGTTTTTCCTTTGATTTTTCTGCTTGTGTATGATTATCTGACTTTCGTCTTTAGGAAATAAGTCAACTGTCCATCACTGTTGACGCCTTGAAATGTAACCAAGACGAAATGTCCACCACTGTTGACACCTTAAAGCGAAACCTGGACAAGGAGTGCAACCGAACCGCTGCCTTGGAGCAGAGTCTTTACAGGATGAGTAAGACGCTGCGTTAGTTGCTATTTGCCCTATTTGTGATGGTCTACTTGCCAACATCATTAGAAAGGAAGGACAAAAGTTGGGACACTGACTATCATTATTCCATTGCACGATATCATTTCCTATATCAATAGTTCCTTTGGCTGCAGGGTGATTTAAAAAAGAGTCTGTATTCACAACCTAAGCAAAGTTTCTGTCTGATGGAGGAAATGTAATCATTTGTTTTTGATGCAATCCCATAACATTTTCAATATCACCAAAGTCTGTTTTGGACTCAATTTGTTCCAGTATCTTGTCCTAAAGGTTACACAGTGTTCCGTCGAATCTGCTACAAGGCCTTCAACACGAAGAAGAACTTCTGGATCGGCCTGCACGATCGGTGGGAAGAGGGAAGTTTTGAGTGGGTGGATGGTTCTGCACTTGGAACGTACAGCAACTGGGGTCTGGGACAACCGGACAACCATGGGGGCAGCGAAAATTGTGTTCATTACCACCCAAACAAATCAGACAAGTGGAACGACGCTGAATGCGACTGGAAGCATCGCTTCATATGCCAGGCTGTTCCAGGTACTTATTGTACCCCCCCCCCCCTAGTAAACATGGCACTCCCTGAGTAATGCACTAGACATTTTTATCATTATTGCTCTTGTCACAAACACATCATTATATGGTTATGAACACATCATTCCGCATCTCGTCCCTGATAATAAGTAACATGCGACTCGCTGTTTCACTACATATGCCAGGTTGTTCCAGGTACTTCTTATAACCCTCCCATTTCCTGACACCCTTCCATCTCTTAAACAGGCCACAAGTATCCACCGGACTAAAGACGTTAGACCATCGATGCTCTTGTTTTAAACCATATCAAAACACATCACTCCTCATCTCATCACTGCTATTTCTGTTCATGTTTCCCAGGACGTCCGTAGGCGACAGGCGGAACTCTCACCACCACTGTCCAGCGACTCTCCGACCATCCGCAGTAAAACTGACCGGCAGAACGTGAAACCTGGAAATATAGCAACAGAGGAAATCAGTAAATTGAAAAACCTGAGCTGTATTATTCCTGGTTAAATAAATAAAGTGAAAGTGAAACCTGGGATAATAATAACAGAGGAAATCAGTAAATTGAAAAAACCTGAGCTGTATTATTCCTGGTTAAATAGATAAAGTGAAAGTGAAACCTGTGATGATAATAACAGAGGAAATTCAGCACGTTGTTCTCTGAACCTGTTTCGAAGTCGAGTAGAAAACTAACAGAGGATAAAGTGAGTTGGCACCAAAGCAATGGATCACTTACTGTACAATGGTGGACGGGCCTTATTTTTCATATATATAACGGATTTACATAATGTTTTCGCTTTTAGCCAGGAGTTTTTTTACATGAAGCACGCTCAAAAAAAGGAAAAGCTTCTGGTTTGCCTGTTTCTTTTGCATTTCGTTCTGAACAGACAGTACAAAGAAAATGTAAGCATAACTTCACTAATAGTAATAATACGTAATCTCTGTTGTTTCACAATAGGCAAACTTCCTTTTGTTGTGGTAAAAAGCAAAATCGCAGAAGTGGCCGCTTGTATTTATTAATGGAGGTTCCTTTGTAACATGCCTGAACCAAGTTATAGAGATTTCAGCACGTCGTTTTCTGAATTCGTTTAAGAGTTTGTTGAGTAGAAAACTGATGGAAGAAATAGTGAATGGGCACCAAAGCAATGGATCACGTACTGTACAGTGGTAGACACGCCTGAGTTTTCATACAGAGAAAATGTACGTTTCTTGAAATATGCACGTAGCAATTTTTAAACATAGAAAATATTCTAGAAGCTGGAAAGCTCCTGGTTTGGCTGTATCAAACCCATCGCCTGTTGTTGGAGCGTTTCCTACAAAGGCTGAACAGACATGATTAACAAAATGTAAGAACAACTTCATTTATAGTAATAAAGCGTGGGCCTCACTGTTTTCACAATAGACGGACTTCCTTTTGTTGATGTAAAACTAAAAGAGCACAGTGCCAGAACTGCTGGTATTTATTGATGGAAGATCCTTTGTAACAAGACTGAACCAAGTTATAGAGATTTTTGCATTTTGCGACTTGCAGTCGCAAAATGCCTTCTGGCCAGTGTAGTCGCCGTTGTGATGTTGAGATGAACGGACCTGTTCAATCCATGCCAAACATTTGTATACCTGTTAAAACAGGCGTTTCTTCAACATGTTCGCACTAGCGCAGTGGTAAAGTTTACGCATTCTAAACCAATGCACCCGGTTCGAATCCGGGGAGGTAGGTTTTTTTCAACTTTTTTTTCTTTTTTAAATCCATTAAAATACTAATTTTTACATCCATTTGGCCACACCAATTTATTTTCTTTGGTTAACGGATTCGCCACTTTCGTTTTTTTGCCCGATAGAAATAAAAATTAAAAAAAAACTTAAAAATGCCCCGCAACAGAGCTCACTCAAAA
>NC_049988.1:22833132-22840323 GCF_000003815.2 Branchiostoma floridae
GCGTCTAGATCTGCTGCAGTTCAGGCACATATGTGAATCTCTCCATGCGCCAATATCAGGTTTAGTTACTCTGTTCTATTTATATGACATTCTAATAACTAGAAAAAAACGTTCACACACGCAAACATTGGCAAAATGCCAGCTTTTTTAAAAGCACTTGTTTTGCTGTTCTCCAATGTTTGTAGACTGTGCTCATTTGAGCCTGGACCACTGAAGAAGCCAGAGTGGTGAAACCGGTCTGTGTCACAGACTGAATAAAAGTTGTAAACGGGAACTCTATGGCTCCGGCTGTCTTATTGAGGGGTGACTTTGGTGAGAAAGATGTCGGTTAGCGTGAGGATCAGTCCGCACCATACATAAATGTTATCTAACTTTTGGAAACTGTCCATTGTCTTACCCAACGTGCCCGGGCACAGCTAAGGCTCACGTCACAGGGGCCCAGCCGAGCAGCTTTGGGGATCGAAAAGTCCGATATAGAAGGCAATAAAAAACACAAATTGGACCACGTTGGTCGGAGGTGTGTTGTTTTGCTTCAAACGATGTTGTGACAAAAATCCAGCCCAGCAAACGGCTTCCGCTGGCCCCAAATTGTCACATATAATCACCATCCACTCTGAGTTTAACTACATGTACTTATTGCTGGCTGAGATAAGTGGAAACATAGACAAACACATCAAAGACAATACCTCTATTTTTGATGGAGGTAAAAACAACACTGAAGGCAGAAAATTTCTGACAAACACAAATTTAGGAACTACTTAAAAACACAACTATCTCATTTCTAAACCATCATACAGTCTCAATAGTTCGTCAGTCTAAAACGGTGGGAGCTGGGGTGCGCAGAGGAAGAGTCTGCAATGTCTCAAGAAACACTGGGATTCAATGACTATAGAAATGCATGTGTAGTTCTCACGTACCAACCTTTTCATATTTCTACCTCTCAGCTAAGATTAACTTCTTTTCCCAGAAAATTAGTCTGCCACTTGCAGAAAAACAAAATGCCATTCGCACCACCTAATGCCACGTCATTCCTACAGATAAAGCAAATGTGGTCCGCTGTTGGTGTGTTGTGTTTGCTGTGTATATTGTGAATCATCATAGTAGAACTCTAGTTAACTTTAGGCCTCATTACTTTCGATTGCATTTAGCTTTAGGCAAGAGTAAGACACATGCTATATTGTACTACACCATTTGTCTGTCCCTTTCATGTTACCTGCAATTAGCCCTAGGGCAAGTATTTACGAGCAACTATCATTACATTAGATTTTGTTTCTTGGATTAAAAAAAACGAAATAGTGGTTTTGCTGAACTGAAAGGGCAACGTAGCGAACATGCATGCATGTGTGTATGTGTACATGCATGTGTGTATGTGTGCATGCATGTGTGTATGTGTATATAGGCACATGTGTCAAGGTGTGTGTGTGTGTCTACTCCTGTGTGTCTGTGTGTGCACGCCTGTGCATGTGTGTTTGTGTGTATGTGTGCCAGCATTTGTGTATGTGTGTATAGGCACATGTGTCAACGTGTGTGTGTGTCTACTCCTGTGTGTCTGTGTGTGCACGCCTGTGCATATGTGTTTGTGTGTATGTGTTTGTGTGTGCGTCTCGTGTGTGTGTATATATATAAATGTAAACAAGCGCGTGAAGATGTGTGTGGCACTGTCTGCGTACATGTATATTTGTGTGTGTGTGTGTGTGTGTGTGTGTGTTTGTGTGTGTGTGTGTGTGTGTTTGTGTGTGTGTGTGTGTGTGTGTGTGTGAATGTGTATGTGTGCACGCCTGTGTGTGTGTGTGTGTGTGTGAATGTGCATGTGTGCACGCCTGCGTGTGTGTGTGTGTGTGAGTGTGTGAATGTGTATGTGTGCACGCCTGCGTGTGTGTGTGTGTGTGTGTGTGAATGTGCATGTGTGCACGCCTGCGTGTGTGTGTGTGTGAGTGTGTGAATGTGTATGTGTGCACGCCTGTGTGTGTGTGTGTGAGTGTGTGTGTATGTGTGCACGCCTGTGTGTGTGTGTGTGTGTGTGTGTGTGTAGCTATAGACATTGTAATATTCGAAAGACAGAAAGCATACGAGTATTGCTGCGCTGTGTTTTGACGTTCCTGACACCTGTCAATCACTGTTATTGAGAAAAAGCATGACCAGATGACTGAAATAAAAAGTTATATAAAAACTATCTCTATTTCAAATGTTGTACTGAGTGTAAGTTACAACAGTATACTTTATATATTTTACACAAAATGGCAGGAAGAGTTTGTGACGTTGATTTAATGACTACACTGAGTTCTGACGCACAAACTTGTTTGATGTTTCTCCCTCCCAGCACAGATTAACTTCTTTTCCCAGAAAATTAGTCTGCCACTTGCAGAAAAACAAAATGCCATTCGCACCACCTGATGCCACGTCATCCCTCCAAATAAAGGCAAATGCGGTCTTACGTAGTCAGACTAATTAAGGTATTATTTGCTATATTCATGATTTTTCAGTTATACACTACACGACGGCTGTCTGTACAGTACTGCCGAAATGTACGAGCAAGCAGAGCCGGTCCGGTCCCCTTTCTCGCGCCCTGACAGCGGCCAAACCAGAGGGCCGACCACCAATATCCATCGGGAAATAGAATGATAGATATAAACTGCAAACGAAGATCACCAAAAAAGGAATATTGGCGATGTCCTTGGTACTGATTACGCATCCTGTATCGTTACCTTAGCAACAGCTGAATACGTCTGTCAATGGGGACATCTGGCGGACAGAGTAATCACTGCAGCGTCCAGAACATTTCCACAGCTAGTTTTCGCTGTAACCGGGGCTTCTTGACCCTTAGAAATGAGTCATGTTAGAAAATAGAATAAAGTACGATAGGATGAGATGGCTGCACCTCAATGGCTGCACCCTTAATTTGGAGAAGGGGTTGCACGAGCAACCTCCATGGAGGAGCTCCACAGAGCTGACCTCCATGGAGGTTGCTTGTGCAGACCTCCAGCTCCACCGAGCGAGCTCTATGCGCTATGAATGCAAACACTTGGTTCTCGTCACCTTCATGGAATTTTTAGTACTACATGGAGGAGCTTCTCTCGTAGAGGACAAACAACCGGACTGAACTAGCAGCTGTACGCAAAACATGCTACACGGGCTATGAATGTAAACATTTGGATCACGTCACCCAAAACAAATTGGTCTTAGCGCTCTATACGGTAACAGAGGGCTGTTTGAGTAGCGCTCTACGGGTTATGAATGTAAACACTTGGTTCACGAAACCCAAAACAAATCGGTCTTAGGGCTCCATACAGAGATACTGTAAACAACAAACACACAGAGCCGATAGCTGATCGAGCAGCTCCACGGGCTATATGAATGTAAACACTTGGTTCACGTCCCCATAAACAAATCGGTGTATAGGGCTCTATACAGGCATACTGTAAAACAAAACACACGTAGCCGATAGCGGATCAAGCAGGTCCACGGGCTATATGAATGTAAACACTTGGTTCACGTCCCCATCAACAAATCGGTGTTTAGTGCTCTATACAGAGATACTGTAAAACAAAACACACGGAGCCGATAGCTGATCAAGCAGCTCCATGGGCTATATGAATGTAAACACTTGGTTCACGTCACCATCAACAAATCGCTGTTTAGGGCTCTATACAGGGGTACTGTAAACAACAAACACACAGAGCCGATAGCTGATCAAGCAGCTCCACGGGCTATATGAATGTAAACACTTGGTTCACGTCACCATCAACAAATCGGTGTTTAAGGCTCTATACAGGGATACTGTAAAACAAAACACACGGAGCCGATAGCTGATCAAGCAGCTCCACGGGCTATATGAATGTAAACACTTGGTTCACGTCAACATCAACAAATCGGTGTTTAGGGCTCTATACAGGGATACTGTAAACAACAAACACACGGAGCCGATAGCTGATCAAGCAGCTCCACGGGCTATATGAATGTAAACACTTGGTTCACGTCACCATCAACAAATCGCTGTTTAGGGCTCTATACAGGGATACTGTAAAACAAAACACACGGAGCCGATAGCTGATCAAGCAGCTCCACGGGCTATATGAATGTAAACACTTGGTTCACGTCACCATCAACAAATCGGTGTTTAGGGCTCTATACAGGGATACTGTAAACAACAAACACACGGAGCCGATAGCTGATCAAGCAGCTCCACGGGCTATATGAATGTAAACACTTGGTTCACGTCACCATCAACAAATCGGTGTTTAGGGCTCTATACAGGGATACTGTAAAACAAAACACACGGAGCCGATAGCTGATAGCGGATTATCGCAAATGACAAGCATTCACAGAACAACGAGTGTATATCTTTTTTGTACGATAACATTTGAAACAAAAATGCTGATTTAGTAAGAACTTATGTAAGCAGGATCCTAGCCTGTTTGATATAATGACGGCTGTCTCCCAAAGTATTTCCTTACTTCGGCCCCCGTTTTCCTATGTATTTCCTTACTTCGGCCCATCCATTTACACCAGATTGTGGGCGAGGTGTTATCTCAAATGACTGATTAGCGATATCTGATAAGCCAACGCGCAGATGACTAGAGCTGGGCCGACGTACTTCAATATACTCGCGCTCTTCGTAGGAAGAGCGTGAGTGTATTTTTTTCGACTACTACTATATCTGCGCGATTCGACCTCTGCTTGGAGAGTAGTAAAACTTCCTTGGTACGAGGTTTGCAACAGGTCTAAATATTTCTTTTATGCAACCACAAGTTGTTGTTTTTGCAAAGTGGGCAACAGACACGCGCGCGCGCGCGCAATGCACACAAACACTAGTAATAATTGTTAATTTTTTGTATGGTTGGATACAAAGGTTAAAAGAACAATCGAGATGGTAATACTTTTAAGAATCAAAACAACCCGTTTATTGAGTGAAGCAAGCGATGCATTGTTCATATGTCGGCTCTCGCAAGGAAAGCTGAAAGTTCGCACCTCCGTGCTAATCCAAAATCGTCTCAAAGCGCGCCCTTACCACGCCAGGACACTGACGCCAGAAGCGGCTGGCTGACTGGCCTATGACGTAGTCTCCAAGCAGAGGTCCGTGGGAAAAATCGTGACGATTTCCTTTGATTCTTTTTTTTTTTTTGAAGGTCCTTGCTTGTACATACCAAGTGTTTGATATTAAAACCTTGTACTTTGACTTAATCACTCTAACGGACTTTATGACCAAGCCAGCATGTACAGGTTCGTAGAGAACATCGTGACCTTTACATGTGCCCGTAGGACCAATGTAGAAAGTGACATTGAAGTAAAGGGTCACACCTTTCTCAACCAACCTCTGCTTGGAAAGTTGTAGACCTCTCTAGTCAGCCAGCTATTTTTTTCGGCGTGCACGTGGTAAAGCCGATATCGTATTAGCACGGGGTGTAAACTTCCAGCTTTCTTTGCGAGAGCGACAAACAATTCACCGATTGCTTCATTCAATGAACGGGTTGTTTTAATTTGCCATGAAAGGGAAAAATCATTGTTACAGTAGTGTTTGTGTCTGTGAGTGTGTCGGGAAGGGGGTGGTTTGTGAAATATGATTTCTTGAAGGTGAAGCAAACATGTACCATGTCTGTCTTAACAGGGGTGTATTCAGGAAATATTTGCGGAATTCATACGAGCTCTAAGGATCGTATGGATTCCGTAAAACTCATATGAATTAAGTCAGATTCGTGTGTTTCTTTAATCTCCAAGCAGATCCTACAATGGCCGATAAGGTTAATAAGTACCAAACTCAGACGAAGGAGTGTAGTGAGCACAAAAGGTGTCTTCTGCCTGAATTGTGAGGAGCTTACAAACTCGTGTTCAATATTAAAACCTTTTAGATTAATATTGAATCAATACTAGTAGTCAAAGATAGTTTGCGCAAACTGTACTTTGACATTACTCTTCCCACGGAGCTTTTATCATTTTTGCTCTACCAGACTACATGACCCACTCTCCAAGCAAGCATGTACAGGTTGGTAGAGTCTTCAACATTGTCAACTTCTCATATGCCGGTAGGACCAGCGGGGAAAAGTGACCTTTGGGCTGGTCACACTTTACTCCACCAACATCTGCTTGGAAAGTTATACGCCAGTCAGCCAGCTGCTTCCGGCGTCAGTGTCCTGGCGTGGTAAGGTCGCTCTGGGGCGATTTCGGATTAGCACGGAGGTGCGAACTTTCAGCTTTCCTTGCGAGAGCCAACAAACCGCTTCATTCAATGAATGGGTTGTTTTGATTTCTTCTCAGACACCAAGAACTTTCTTTGAGATTAGGATTACGGAATCCATACGAGCTCTACTAATCGTAAATATATCGTGTGCATTTCGCAAACCTCTTTTGAATTCAAATCCGTGTGTTGTTTGGTAATGAATCGTTTAAAATAACTATAAATTCGTACATATAACCTCCTTGATTAAACTCTTATGAAAGCCGTTATATTCTTATAAAAACAGGCACTCCTGGCTTTGGAGATCTCCTCATAACAGGTTTAAATTCATATCTTTATGAAGCCATATGTGTTTTTTTTTTCGTAGTGGACCAACAGATCTCTACAAACTTGTCACAGGGCTGAAGTAAACCAAGGAGGTTAAACCTCCTTGAGTAAACCAATAACAGCTATTAGCATGGAGGTGCAAAGTTTCCTCATTCTTTACAATGGCAAACAAACAAGTATCTATTCTCCTAGCAGAGGTTGGGTCCCCACGTGAAGGGAGCGAACCGATAAATTCCGACTACTTTCCCCAACTCACCATTCTGTGACCAAAAATCCACTTGAAGAAAAAAATATTCACTTTCTTGGGTAATTCAATGGTACGTTAGGTAATGGGTATTGATTTGTCCGCATGATTTGTAACCTCCTTGTTTACATTCATATAGCCCGTGGAGCTGCTTGATCAGCTATCGGCTCCGTGTGTTTTGTTTTACAGTATCCCTGTATAGAGCCCTAAACACCGATTTGTTGATGGTGACGTGAACCAAGTGTTTACATTCATATAGCCCGTGGAGCTGCTTGATCAGCTATCGGCTCCGTGTGTTTGTTGTTTACAGTATCCCTGTATAGAGCCCTAAACACCGATTTGTTGATGGTGACGTGAACCAAGTGTTTACATTCATATAGCCCGTGGAGCTGCTTGATCAGCTATCGGCTCCGTGTGTTTTGTTTTACAGTATCCCTGTATAGAGCCC
>NC_049988.1:22840423-22868042 GCF_000003815.2 Branchiostoma floridae
GACGTGAACCAAGTGTTTACATTCATATAGCCCGTGGAGCTGCTTGATCAGCTATCGGCTCCGTGTGTTTGTTTTACAGTATCCCTGTATAGAGCCCTAAACACCGATTTGTTGATGGTGACGTGAACCAAGTGTTTACATTCATATAGCCCGTGGAGCTGCTTGATCAGCTATCGACTCCGTGTGTTTGTTGTTTACAGTATCCCTGTATAGAGCCCTAAACACCGATTTGTTGATGTTGACGTGGACCAAGTGTTTACATTCATATAGCCCGTGGAGCTGCTTGATCAGCTATCGGCTCCGTGTGTATGTTGTTTACAGTATCCCTTTATAGAGCCCTAAACGCCGATTTGTTGATGGTGACGTGAACCAAGTGTTTACATTCATATAGCCCGTGGAGCTGCTTGATCAGCTATCGGCTCCGTGTGTTTTGTTTTACAGTATCCCTGCATAGAGCCCTAAACACCGATTTGTTGATGGTGACGTGAACCAAGTGTTTACATTCATATAGCCCGTGGAGCTGCTTGATCAGCTATCGACTCCGTGTGTTTGTTGTTTACAGTATCCCTGTATAGAGCCCTAAACACCGATTTGTTGATGGTGACGTGGACCAAGTGTTTACATTCATATAGCCCGTGGAGATGCTTGATCAGCTATCGGCTCCGTGTGTTCGTTGTTTACAGTACCCCTGTATAGAGCCCTAAACGCCGATTTGTTGATGGTGACGTGAACCAAGTGTTTACATTCATATAGCCCGTGGAGCTGCTTGATCAGCTATCGGCTCCGTGTGTTTTGTTTTACAGTATCCCTGCATAGAGCCCTAAACACCGATTTGTTGATGGTGACGTGAACCAAGTGTTTACATTCATATAGCCCGTGGAGCTGCTTGATCAGCTATCGACTCCGTGTGTTTGTTGTTTACAGTATCCCTGTATAGAGCCCTAAACACCGATTTGTTGATGGTGACGTGAACCAAATGTTTACATTCATATAGCCCGTGGAGCTGCTTGATCAGCTATCGGCTCCGTGTGTTTTGTTTTACAGTATCCCTGTATAGAGCCCTAAACAGCGATTTGTTGATGGTGACGTGAACCAAGTGTTTACATTCATATAGCCCGTGGAGCTGCTTGATCAGCTATCGGCTCCGTGTGTTTGTTGTTTACAGTATCTCTGTATGGAGCCCTAAACACCGATTTGTTGATGTTGACGTGAACCAAGTGTTTACATTCATAGTGCGCAGAGCGCTGCTTGTTCAGCTATCGGCTCTGTGCTTGTTGTTTACAATATCTCCGTATAACGTGAACCAAATATTTACATTCATAGTTCGCATTTGTTGAAGGTGCTAGTTCAGCCCGTCCCCGTTTGTTTTTCTTCTACGAGAGAAGCTTCTCCATGGATTAAAAAAAAAATTATGAAGGTGACGAGAACTAAGTGTTTGCATTCATTAGTGCGTAGAGCCCGTTTCGTGGAGCTGGAGGGCTGTACGAGCAACCTCCATGGAGGTGCTCTGTAGAGCTCCTCCATGGAGGTTGCTCGTGCAGCCCCTATTGTTAATTTGTTAACGTTATGGTGAGGCAAACCATTTTCAATCGATCAGGCAAAAATCTTTTCCCAGATCAAGCATAACTTTATTGCGCAGCGACTGTACAAGGTACAAAGCATGGCATCTACTGATGCATAACTACAGTTCTATAAGGCTCATCTACTTATACAAGGGTGCATAGTATGGGATGGAAATGGTCTTTTACAATCATTGGGGGGATTTCTAGCACCTAGACATTCCTTGATGCATTTTCCTATGTATAACATGCAGGGGTTGTCACATGTATTTAGATTTACTACTTAATTGAGGTATGAGTGGTAGTTAACTATATCCAGATTGTTTTGTTACCTGCAATTAGCCTTCGGAACTATTGTTATATTTAATTTTGTGTTTCTTGAATAAATAAAGATTTATTGGTTATGCTGAACTGAAAGGATAACGTAGCATGCATGCATAACACCTGTGTGTGTGTGTGTGTGTGTGTGTGCGCGCGCACGCCTGTATATGTGTGTACACGCACGTGTGTGTGCACGCCTGTGTGTGTGTGTTTGTGTGTGTGTGCACGCCTGTGTATGTATGTGTGTGCACGCCTGTGTGTGTGCACGCCTGTGTATGTGTGCACGCTTGTGTGTGTGGCGTGCGTGTGTGTATGCACGCCTGTGTGTGTGTGTGTGTGTGTGTTTGTGTGTGTGTGCACGCCTGTGTATGTGTGTGTGTGCACGTCTGTGTGTGTGTGCACGCCTGTGTATGTGTGCACACTTGTGTGTGTGGCGTGCGTGTGTGTATGCACGCCTGTGTGTGTGTGTGCGCGTGTGTGTGTGTGTGTGTATAGACATTCTTATATTTAAAAGACAGGCAGTATACGAGTATTGCTGCGCTGTGTTTTGACGTTCCTGACACCTGTCAATCACTGTTATTGAGAAAAAGCATGACCAGATGACTGAAATAAAAAGTTATATGAAAACTATCTCTGTTTGAAATGTTGTACTGAGTGTAAGTTACAACAGTATACTTCATATATTTTACACAAAATGGCAGGAAGAGTTTGTGACGTGTCCAGAAAAACACGTTGATTTAATGACTACACTGAGTTCTGACGCACAAACTTGTTTGATGTTTCTCCCTCCCAGCACAGATTAACTTCTTTTCCCAGAAAATTAGTCTGCCACTTGCAGAAAAACAAAATGCCATTCGCACCACCTGATGCCACGTCATCCCTCCAAATAAAGGCAAATGCGGTCTTACGTAGTCAGACTAATTAAGGTATTATTTGCTATATTCATGATTTTTCAGTTATACACTACACGACGGCTGTCTGTACAGTACTGCCGAAATGTACGAGCAAGCAGAGCCGGTCCGGTCCCCTTTCTCGCGCCCTGACAGCGGCCAAACCAGAGGGCCGACCACCAATATCCATCGGGAAATAGAATGATAGATATAAACTGCAAACGAAGATCACCAAAAAAGGAATATTGGCGATGTCCTTGGTACTGATTACGCATCCTGTATCGTTACCTTAGCAACAGCTGAATACGTCTGTCAATGGGGACATCTGGCGGACAGAGTAATCACTGCAACGTCCCGACCATTTCCACAGCTCGTTTTCGCTGTAACGCGGGGCTTTTTGACCCTTAGAAATGAGTCATGTTAGAAAATAGAATAAAGTACGATAGGATGAGATGGCTGCACCTCAATGGCTGCACCCTAAATTTGTTAACGTTATGGTGAGGCAAACCATTTTCAATCGATCAGGCAAAAATCTTTTCCCAGATCAAGCATAACTTTATTGCGCAGCAACTGTACAAGGTACAAAGCATGGCATCTACTGATGCATAACTACAGTTCTATAAGGCTCATCTACTTATACAAGGGTGCATAGTATGGGATGAAAATGGTCTTTTACAATCATTGGGGGGGGGGGGGGTTCTAGCACCTAGACATTCTTTGATGCATTTTCCTATGTATAACATGCAGGGTTTGTCACATGTATTTAGATTTACTACTTAATTGAGGTATGAGTGGTAATTAACTATATCCAGATTGTTTTGTTACCTGCAATTAGACTTCGGAACTATTGTTATATTCAATTTTGTGTTTCTAGGATAAAATAAAGATTTATTTGTTATGCTGAACTGAAAGGATAACGTAGCATGCATGCATAACACCTGTGTGTGTGTGTGCGCACGCCTGTATATGTGTGTACACCTACGTGTGTGTGCGCGCCTGTGTGTGTGTGTGTGTGTGTGTGCACGCCTGTGTATGTGTGTGTGTGCACGCCTGTGTGTGTGTGCACGCCTCTGTATGTGTGCACGCTTGTGTGTGTGGTGTGCGTGTGTGTATGCACGCCTGTGTGTGTGTGTGCGTGTGTGTGTGTGTGTGTGTATAGACATTCTTATATTTAAAAGACAGGCAGTATACGAGTATTGCTGCGCTGTGTTTTGACGTTCCTGACACCTGTCAATCACTGTTATTGAGGAAAAAGCATGACCAGATGACTGAAATAAAAAGTTATATGAAAACTGTCTCTGTTTGAAATGTTGTATTGAGTGTAAGTTACAACAGTAACGTTATACTTTATATATTTTACACAAAATGGCAGGAAGAGTTTGCGACGTCTCCAGAAAAACACGTTGATTTAATGACTACACTGAGTTCTGACGCACAAACTTGTTTGATGTTTCTCCCTCCCAGCACAGATTAACTTCTTTTCCCAGAAAATTAGTCTGCCACTTGCAGAAAAACAAAATGCCATTCGCACCACCTGATGCCACGTCATCCCTCCAAATAAAGGCAAATGCGGTCTTACGTAGTCAGACTAATTAAGGTATGATTTTTCAGTTATACACTACACGACGGCTGTCTGTACAGTACTGCCGAAATGTACGAGGAAGCAGAGCCGGTCCGGTCCCCTTTCCCGCGCCCTGACAGCGGCCAAACCAGCGGGCCGCCACCCCACACCCCTCCTGTCCATCAGGGTGGTTCTCGCGGGCGTGGCCGCCATGGCAACGGCGCTTCTGACAAGTTGCAAGAAGACCAAGAAGCGTCTTCACACACGTACGAAGAAGCTGAGGCGGTGAAACGTCACGCAACGTACACGTCTGCAGGTAGCCGACGTTTTGTAACTTTGTAACTTTTGTGACAAAATAGCCATTTTTTGGCAAACTTTTTCAGAATGATCTCAAGCAGAAATGGAATATGATGATCTAAGTAAGGATTATCATAAATGTCATGTACAATGTATCCTTATTTGCAATATTTTGCAATATTAGACAATTTTCATGGTTTAAATACCAGGTGGTCCAGGTCCCCGAGAAAAGACATTTTCCTTGTGACACCTTATGTATAAAGTCTTGAACAGAAGTCGCAGCGCGACCGTCCAATCAGCGCCAGATCCACGCCGAATCATTAAGGAGCAGCTTATTCTATTTTTTCACATAAGAAGTTTCCATGGTTACGTGCCACACACCCAAAGGCGGGGAACCTATCACCCTCCCCGCACTTAAAAATGCGTTGTTACAAATTTCAGATGCATCGATATATCGCCACATCGATTTCATTTGCAATGATTTCATTTGCAATAATTTTTTTTTAAATGATTAGAACATAGCGGGGAACATACATATTTGCAATGATTTCATTTGCAATGATTTTTTTTAAATGATCAAAACATAGCGGGGAACCTATTCCCCTACAACGTTTTGTGGAAAGTGTCGATTGCGTAGACAAAACGTAGGAAATGTCTGTTTTCCTGTAGAATCCGCTTTGGCTCTTGGCTAGATGGGGACAATGTACCCAATTTTGGTTTTTACCCAAGAAGGTCATTAGCAAACTTCACGGATTATTTGAGGACCTTGTTCAGGAACGGGACCTGACTTCCTAGTATACCCTTACCTGTATGTTACCTGTATGTTATCTGTATGCTACCTGTATCTTAGATATTCATGATGTTAGAAGAAAGTACCAATTGTCACAAAACAGAGGCATATTTTTAACAATCCTCTCTTTTTCCTTTTCGGAACGCATACAAAGTCACCAACAATAAATCTGACCGCCACACTCTATTTACTTTGCGGAACGCACATAATGTCACCAACAACAGATTTGTACCACTCCACTCTTTAATTCTACATAGAAAATCATCAAGAATGGAATTCACAATTTGTTAGAGCGATCATATGCCACAACGGAACTGAAACCTGACCTAATGTCATTTTGTTTATAAAGTGAACTTTATTGCTCGACATTTGTACATGGTACAATGTATGACAACGACTGTTACGCAAAGTACAAAATAGATGTATAGAACAAGACTTAATATCCTAATTAACATAACAAGAAGGGCTAACACAAGTCTTTGATATAGTGTTACAATCGAGCTGGGCTATACATGAGTTTCATTACTCTTTCTAATAGCAAAGCAGTCTTTGATATATTTGCCTATCTTTACATTATGGGAGTTGTGGCATCTAAAGATATATACAAATCTGTCTGTAGCATCGAGTCTCTTGAAATCTGCTGTACTGGATTTTATAAGTAAGCTTAAGAAGATTAAGGAAGAAGATTTTAGTGTTTCTACTGTCCGGCAAAATCCTCCAACCTCTAGCCTTATTTTTGCGCGCACCGCTGACGAGGGACACAGGATTTTTTATCTGAAATCTGAGGGATGAATCCAGACACATTTCCTCTAGGTTCAAAGGAATGTGTAGAAAGTATTATACCTCTAGATCTTTCTTCAGTTGATTTTACATGTCGTGGTTTCGTGTATTTTTCTTGTAAAATGTATATCTATATAATTTCAACATGATTTTAAAAATGATTTTCAATTCCACCTTGTTATTCACTGTGTCACATCGACTAGAACAAAAGAGAGAGAATCTTCACCGACCGAAACTTTTTTCCTACCGTCCTCGACCCTAGATGTCTTTATTTATTGATTGACTGATTGATTGGTTGGTTGATTCCATGTTTAAAGACGTATAATTTTATCTCAACAGACCGCACGTATCCGGGTAAAGCAAGCGGCCGCCGTGCCCTCTGTAGCTCCATGCGCTCCCGCCTTGGCTACATGGCCGCTGGCATTGCCGTGCTGCTAAGTCTACTTGCCGTGGGATTCGCCCCTCTGACTGTCATGAATAAGGAGGTAAACACTCTTGTACCAAAAAGTTATCGTCAAACATCTTTATGCTGTGTCTGTTCTTATGTTTGAGTGACTACCAATACAGGAGATACTGCTGTCTTCCCTTAATTTTTTTCTTAAGTTTAGCACTCTTTCATCTGTAGGAAATAAATCAACTGTCCACAACTGTTGAAGCCTTGAAGCGCGACCAAGACGACATGCGCCAAACGTCCACCACTGTTGATGCCCTAAAGCGTGACCAAGACGACATTTCCACCACTGTTGACACCTTAAAGCGCGACCAAGACGACATGCGCCAACTGGCCACCACTGTTGAAGCCTTGAAGCGCGACCAAGACGACATGCGCCAACTAGCCACCACTGTTGAAGCCTTGAAGCGCGACCAAGACGACATGCGCCAACTGGCCACCACTGTTGAAGCCTTGAAGCGCGACCAAGACGACATGCGCCAACTGGCCACCACTGTTGAAGCCTTGAAGCGCGACCAAGACGACATGCGCTAACTGGCCACCACTGTTGAAGCCTTGAAGCGCGACCAAGACGACATGCGCCCACTGGCCACCACTGTTGAAGCCTTGAAGCGCGACCAAGACGACATGCGCCAACTGGCCACCACTGTTGAAGCCTTGAAGCGCGACCAAGACGACATGCGCCAACTGGCCACCACTGTTGAAGCCTTGAAGCGCGACCAAGACGACATGCGCCCACTGGCCACCACTGTTGAAGCCTTGAAGCGCGACCAAGACGACATGCGCCAACTGGCCACCACTGTTGAAGCCTTGAAGCGCGACCTGGAAAGCCAAACCCTTGCCTTAGAGCAGCGTCTTCAAGAGATGAGTAAGACGCTGCGTAAGTTAGTTCTGAGTATTTTTGATGGTCTATTTGTCAACATCACAGAAATGAAAAAAACTACTTTAGGGCACTGAATATCATTATTCCAACGCAAGCATACTTTATGCATGATAATATTTGACTAATTAATTTGAGAGAAATATGCTCTTCCGATAGTATGAACATTCTCAACACGACCGATATCCATTGAATTTCCTACGTCTGTTTTTGTTCCAGTGTCTTGTCCTAAAGGTTACGCAGTGTTCCGTGGAATCTGCTACAAGGCCTTTAACACACTTAAGAGCTTCAGCTATGCGGCTGCGGCCTGTGGTGAAGACGGCGGCACCCTCGCCATGCCCCGAGACGCTGGGACCAACGCCTTCCTGGTCTCCTTGTACACATCCGTGAGCGACAAGTGGAACTTCTGGATCGGCCTGCACGATCGGCGCGAAGAGGGAAGGTTTGAGTGGGTGGATGGTTCTGCACTTGGGACCTACAGCTCCTGGGGTCCGGGACAACCGGACAACCGTTATGGCAACCACGATTGCGTTCTGTACTCCGCACCCTGGGAAGACAAGTGGAACGACGTTGAATGTAACGTACGGTTTCCCTTCATCTGTCAGGCTGTCCCAGGTACTTTTTATAACCGTACCATTTCCTGAAACCTTTCTGTCTAGTGAACATGCCACAGCTTCTGCATCCATTACACGGAGTGCATCAGGCCATCATAACATTCATTAAATATTCATATACAGATATCAAACATGCAAATGAGGGACTGATTTGCATAATTAAAACAAAAATTGCAAAATCATCTAATGATAAATGACGGTAATTTTATGCTTGTGACATGTCTAAGTTGGCTGACTTTGAACATTCCATGCATGAATGAATTTGTGTTCGCCGGACTCCAGTTAGCATCGCTATTTTTATAAGTACATAACTACACATCTCACCCCTGCTAATGTTGCTCACTTTCCAGGACGTCCGTAGGCGACAGGCGGAACTCTCGCCACCACTGTACAGCGGCTCTCCGACCATCCGCAGTAAAACTGACCAGCAAAATGTGAAACCTGGAATGATAGTAACAGGTCAAATCAGCACGTTGTTTTATGAATACGTTAAAAAGTTTGTCGAGTAGAAAACTAATGGAATAAATAGTGAATGGGCACCAAAGCAATGGATCACGTATTGTACAGTGGTAGACAAGCTGAGTTTTCATACAGAGAAAATGTACTGTACGTTTCGTGAAATGTGCACATAGCCATTTTTAAACATAGAAAGCATTCTAGAAACTGAAAAGCTCCTGGTTTGGCTGTATCAAACCCATCACCTGTTTCTGGAGCGTTTCCTACAAAATGCTGAACAGACAGGATTAGCAAAATGTAAGCACAACTTCACTCATAGTAAAAAAGCGTAACCGCACTGTTTTCACAATGGACTGACTTCCTTTTGTATGTTGTTGTAAACGGACGAAAAACACAATACCAGAATTGCCGGTATTTATTAATAGAGGAGCCTTTGTAAAAAGCCTGAACCAAGTCATAGAGATTTTCTTGCTGTTCTCCAAAGTTTGTAGACTGTGCTCATTTGAGCCTGGACCACTGAAGAAGCCACATTGATTAAATCGGTCTGTGTAAAAGACTGAATAAAAGTTGTAAACGGGAATTCTGCGACTCCGGCTGTCTTACTGAGTGTGACTGCGATGAGAAAGATGTCGGTTAGCGTGAGGATCAGTTCTCTCCCTAGTTATCCAACCTTTGGATACTGATTTGTGCTGATGTGTTTCATGTTGAGCTGAATGTGACTTATGTTAGTAGATTTGCTTGGCTATATCATAGTATAGGGCGTGCTGTACCCAAAACTATGTTCCACACATAACGGCCTTTTCTTTGCAAACGCTCCCGGACTTTGCTTAGTCCTGCTTTACAAGACCAAATTCTTCATTCTTGTTGTTCCGTTGGTAGATTGGTTCTTCTGCGTCAGAAGATGTTGTTTTGCGTCAGAAGATGCTGCAACAAACACGGTCATGTGAAGACAAATAATGACTGTGAAAAACTCCAGCACGACATTAATGACATCTGTTCATGGGAGAAGACGTGGCTTGTGGCTTTTAATCCCTCCAAATGCGAAGTAATGTCGGTCCCAGCCTCCAGAAACCCGATAACATTCCCCTACTCCCTCCACCAACACCCCCTGACCAAGGTAAGTTCCACCAAATATCTTGGCCTTCACATGTCTTCCAACTTGACCTGGGGCAAACACGTTGAAAAAACTACATCAAAAGCTAACAGGACATTGGGTATGTTACGCCGCTGCCTGCGGATATCCAGCACTGCGGCCAAAGAGAGAGCCTACATGGCTCTTGTTAGACCATGTCTCGAGTACGGCTGTAGTGTTTGGGACCCCCACACCAAGGCCCAGGTGAGTAGCCTAGAGATGCATGGTGCAATGAAGAGCTGCCCGATATGTACTTAATGACTACAGACGCACAAGCCCAGTTACCAACATGCTCCACAACCTTGGTTGGCAGTCCCTCGAACTTAGAAGGAAGATTGCCCGCCAGGTCACAAAATCATCAACAACATCATGTATGTACCTCACACGACCATGCTTGTCCCGGTGGCTCGATGCTCCCGCCGCACCAATCACTCACAAACATTGCAGGCCATCGCGAGCAGGAACAACTACTACAGGCTCTCGTTCTTCCCTCGTACCATCAGAGAGTGGAATGGACTTGAGCCTGGTGTGGCGGAGGCGGGGTCTCTCTCCCAGTTCAAAACTGAGCTGGGAAGGACCCTGCTGCATTGAGCCACCCCCACACGTCTTGTATATATGTAAATATGTGTTCTATTAGCCCACTTAATTCACCTGTCCTGTCTTTTGCACACAGAAAATCAGTTTGTTTTCATTTCCCATAGCATTATTCCTTCATTTTCTCATGTCTATTTGTACCGGTCACTTGTATTTAACCCATGCGTAGTCTGCCAATAATCTCAAAAATTGAGGCTAGGCAGTATGAAAGAAGAGAAGAAGAAACATCCAGCTCATGAAACGGCTCCTCCTTGCGCCCATGGTTATATTGCACCGTTTCGTCAGCCACACACCTGACGGCATTTTTAAATCATCAACAGATAAACAAGCAAAACACTGTTGCATATCTTTAAACTAATATTATTTTAAATCTTCAAAAGGCCTTCTGCCGCTCTCTGTTACCTTGTACAATATTTTCCATGTTTCTACTTCAACCTCCCAGCACCAAAATAGCCCTTCTTTTCCTAGAAAATTAGTCTGCCTCTTGCAGAAAAACAAAAACAATGCTATCTTCAGCACGTCATACCGCGCCATCCCTCCAAATATGGGCAAATATATCCTCACTTCTTCAGACTCATCACGGCATTATTGTCCATATTCATGCACTTTGGCTGCTGTACTGTTCGCCTGTTGTCTGTACAGTGCGGTCATGTACGAGCAAGCAGAGCCGGTCCGGTCCCCTTTTCCGCACTCTGACAGCGGTCAAACCAGCGGGCCGCCGTCCCGACCCCCTCCTGTCCGTCAGGGTGGTTTCCGCGGGCGTGTCCGCCATGGCAACGGCGCATATGACAAGTCGCAAGAAGACCAAGAAACGTCTACAGACACGTACGAAGAAGCCGAGGTGGTGAAACGTTATGCCACGTACACGTCTGCAGGTAGCCGTCGGTTTTGTAACTTGCCTTTTTTCAGGAATACATGTACCTTGGTATTTTGACACAATATCATGTAGAGATGGCGCATAATCACTTACTTCTCATTACTTATTTCATCACTGTAAAACTGAGACAGATGTGTATTTCTCCTAGACCGCACGTATCCGGGTGGAGCAAGCGGCCGCCGTGCTCGCTGTAGCTTCATCCGCTCCCACCGTAGCTACATGGCCGCTGGCATTGCCGTGCTGCTAAGCCTACTTGCTGTGGGATTGGCCCCTCTGTCTATCATGAACAAGGAGGTAAACACTCTTGTACCACAAAGCTATTTCTAAACATCGTTATACTGTGCCTGTTGTTCTTGTTTAGTGATTACCAATATGGAACATACGTTTTCTGCTTCTGTATGATACTCCGACTTTCGTCTTTAGCAAATAACTCAACTGTCCACCACTGTTGACGCCTTGAAGCGTGACGAAGACGACATGTCCACCACTGTTGACGCCTTGAAGCGTGACCAAGACGACATGTCCGCCACTGTTGACGCCTTGAAGCGTGACCAAGACGACATGTCCACCACTGTTGACGCATTGAAGCACGACCAAGACGACATGTCCACCACTGTTGACGCATTGAAGCGCGACCAAGACGACATGTCCACCACTGTTGACGCCTTGAAGCGAGACCAGGACAAGGAACGCAGGCGAACGGCCGCCTTGGAACAGCGTCTTCACGAGATGAGTAAGACGCTGCGTAAGCTGCCATGTGTACTATTTGTGATGGTCTATTTGCCAACATCATAAGAATGGAAGGGCAAAATTTGGGGCGCTGACTTCCAATATTCCATTGCACGATATCATTTCATTCGTCAATAGTTCGTATAACTGCATGTATGTACAAGAAAGAAAGCTTCACAAGCTAATGGGGAGATATGTTGATGAAGTAAGTGTAACGATTTGTTTTGATTCATTCCAGAACATTTTCAATAGCACCAAACTCTGTTGTTGATTCATTTTTTTTCCAGTGTCTTGTCCTAAAGGTTACACAATGTTCCGTGGAATCTGCTACAAGGCCTTCAACACACCCAAGACCTTCAGTGGAGCGGCCGCTGCCTGTGGTGAAGACGGCGGCACCCTCGCCATGCCCCGAGACGCTGAGACCGACGCCTTCCTGTTCTCCCTACACAATGCTTTGAATGAATTTACCTCCTTCTGGATCGGCCTGCACGATCGGCGCGAAGAGGGAAGCTTTGAGTGGGTGGATGGTTCTGCACTAGGCACGTACAACGTCTGGGCTCCAGGAGAACCTAACAACTATGGGGGCAACGAAGATTGCGTTCTTTACTCCGCCGACTGGAAATACAAGTGGAACGACGTAACATGCGGCACAGCGTTTCGCTTCATCTGCCAGACTGTTCCAGGTAGGCTGATAACCGTACTGTTTCCCGAAACCTTTCATTCAAGTGAGCGTGCCACAGCGGAAGTGTCCATTACACGGAGTGCACCGTCATAACCTCATAACCATAAAATATTCATATGCAGATATCAAACATGCAAATCAGGGACTAATTTTGCATAATTGAAACAAAAATTGCAAAATCGTTAAATGAGAAATGATGGGAATTTTATATTTGTGACATTTGTACTTAGTTGAAGTTGTACATTTCATGCACAAATTAATTTTATGTAGGTACTCTAGTTAGTATTGCTATTGTTATAAACACATCACTCCACGTCTCATCCCTGCTAATGTTGCTTTTTTTTCCAGGACGTCCATAGGCGACAGGCGGAACTCTCACCACCACTGTACAACGTCTCTTCGGCAAGCTAATCAGCTAAACGTGAAACCTGGAGTTATAGAAAAAGAGGAAATCAGCACGTTGTTTTCTGAATACGTTTAAGAGTTTGTCCAGTAGAAAACTTATAGAAGAAATAGTGAAAGGGCACCAAAGAAGTGGATCACTTATTGTACAGTGGTATACACGATAAGTAGTTTCTATACAGAGAAAATGCACATTTCTTAAGATATGCACATGCATGCCAATATGGCCACATATACCATATTTTTAAACATAGAAAATATTCTAGAAAGTGGAAAGCTCCTGGTTTTGCTGTATTAAACCCATTGCCTGTTTTTGGAGCGTTTTCTATAAAATACTAAACAGACAAGACAAACAAAATGTAAGCACAACTTCACTAAAAGTGATAATGCGTAATTTCACTGTTTTCACAATAAACAGATTTCCTTTTGTTGTTGTAAACGAACGAAAAACACCATGCCAGAACTGCTGGTACTTATAGAGGGGATTTCCGTTGTAACAAGCCTGAAACAAGTTATAGAGATTTTTGCTGTTCTCCAAAGTTTGTAGACTGTGCTCACGTGAGCCTGGACCACTGAAGAAGCCACATTGATGAAACCTGTCTGTCGGACAGACTGAATAAAAGTTGTAAACGGGAACTCTGCGGCTCCGGCTGTTTTAGTGAGGGTGACTGTGATGAGAAAGTTGTCGGTTAGCGTGAGGATCAGTCCACTCCATATATGCTAGTTATCCAGATTTGGACAATGACCATTAAAACCTCATGAGGCATGAAGGTGCAGTGCTTACAATGTGTTAGCGGTTGAGCTGAGTGTGAGTTATGCTAGTAGATTAGCATGGCTATATTACAGCACAGCCTACAGGGCGTGATGTGCACAAAACCTGTGTTCCACTCATGGCCGCCTTGTGTTACCCAAAGTGCCCAACATCACATTGCCACAAGACAGGGACCCGGCCGGGCAGCTTTAGGGAACGAAAATTCCGATATGAAAAAATGAAAAAAAAAAGAACGAAATTAATTCAACAGCATGCCTTGTGCATATTTATTGGCATATACAAACTGTAATTTTTCGTTTCCGCAAACGGCCAGACCAGGCCCTGGGTAGTAATGTGACGTAGGCCTAAGTACTACTTTACAAGAACAAATGCTTCATTCTTCAGATATAATCACCATCCACTCTGAATTTAAGTTACTTTCTCCTGGCTAAAATAAGTGGAAACATCGACAAACACATAAGAAAAACAATACCTCCATTTTTTTCGCGTAGGTAAAGACAACACCTCGGAGGTTGAATCTCTGAGTTTAAGTTGCTTACTCGATGCTGGCTAAAGTAAGTGGAAACATAGACAGTTACACCATTTATCATGGAGGTAAATACAACACAAATTTAGGAGTAGTTGCTGTAGAAAGACATAACTATATGTCTCATTTCTAAACTATCATGCAGTCTCAGAAGTTCGTTGGTTTGAAACGTTGTGATCTGCAGTGCAAAGACGAAGGGTCTGCAATGTCTGAATAAAAACATGGAGATTCAATGACTACATTATGAGTTCTCACGTACGAACTCTTTCATGTTTCTACCTCTCGTCTTAGAGTAACTTCGTTTCCCAGAAAATTAGTCTGCCACTTGCAAAAAAACAAAATGCCATTCGCACCACCTGATATCGATGCCACGTCATCTCTCCAGATGAATGTTAATATGGCCTGTTGTTGTTTGTGTTTACTGGGTATGTTGTGTATTATCATTGTGGAACTCTAGTATCTTTAGGTTTCATCAATTCAATTTCGCTGTTCTTGGACCCAAAAAAGATATTCTGGTTATGCTGAACTGAAAGAACGACATAGCGTATAGCCGCGCTGTTCCTTGACGTTCATGACACATGTCAATCACTGTAGTCTAAAATGTACTCGATCATATTACTGAAGTTAAACGTTCTAAAACAAGCTCTGAATTCCTCTGTTTTAAATGCAGTTACACTTGAAATGAATGTGAGTAATTGCAGCATACAGTGCTATATTATAGTACACTTTACGTGTTTAACCCAGAATTTCAGAAAGGGTTTGTAATGTCTCCAGAAAAACACGGAGATTCAATGACTACATTTACACTTAAGAGTTTTCATGTAAAAAACAACTTTTTCATCTCTCCATTTCAGGCCAGATTAACTTCGAAAATTAGTCTCCCACTTGCAGAAAAACAAAATGCCATTCGCACCACATGATGCCACGTCATCCCTCCAAATATGGTTAGATGTGATCTTACGTCGTCAGACTAATTAAGGTATTACTTGGTATATTCATGTGTCTTACACATTTATGTACTGCACGACACAACATAAAATTATTATGATAAAATATACTTATTTCTACATGTTTATATCAAAATCTGTCAGATAATTTACAGGGATGCATGAATCAAATTCATTTCTACGAGATTTCCACGATCAGTTTAACAATATATACATATTCTCCTTGTCGACCCAGACATGTAAATGACGCCACCTGACAACTCTTAGCAATACTGCAGCGCTAAGCATGGGTTTGTCACTTGGGTGTTGTTTGGGTGAAGACGCCGAATGAAAATTTATTGTAGAAAATCTATAAACGCATGAAACGTAAAATTCTTAAGTGTGTTTACTGACTACAAGTGTGACGAAGACAGAAAATTTCAAACGGAGAAAAAAAGACAATTGTTTTCCCTTATGGGTGGATATAGATGAATTCAATACATGTGATGGGTTTCCAAACATGATGAAAAATGTAGAATGTCTTTAGAAATTGTTTTCTATACCTCTCTTTCAATATGCAATAAAGAAACAAAGAAAACGATTACGTGTGTATCTGATTTGTCTGGAAACGTGCGTTGTTTGTTAATCATGATTTTCGTTCATCTTTGGTTTCTAATTTCTTCATATTTCACATTGCGTCTCGGACCTCGCCTGGCGCAGGACGTGTATTTTTGCTGTGCAGAAACCTGACAAGTCGCACCATGCCGGGAGGGCATCAGCAGTCCCAAACTGGTGACACAGGTAAATATGTTTTATTTTAGAATATTTCCCTCTCATATGTCAGTGGCCAATGGGATTTGGTTTTTAAAAAATCCATGTAATGACAACTCTAAGATTTAAAATTACCCAGTGCCGTGCAATTTTATATGCTTATTCTTCTAAATAGAATTTGGGCAAGGCATGAAGCCTGGAGGATGCATTTTTATGGCAGTATTTTCTCTATCCCGCGGGGGGGGGGGGCACAAGTAGTAGGGGCAGGTATATAGGGGGACTACCTCGCCATATGGATCAAGTGCAAACCCCGCTTGGGGTGTGGTGTAATGAGGGGTGAATTAACCATTTCCGACGGTTAAGAAACTCCCCGTACATAAGGAGCATCGGGCGTTAAGTTCGTCCTTAGTCGTCAAACCTCTGCACGTGAAAGAACCCGGCTCACTTATCGAGAAGAGTACGTGCGTTTGGCTAAACACATAACCAGTTTGGAACCCAGAATCGCTGCTCAAAATGAAACGTACAAGATAAAGGCCATAAAATGTATGCAATATTATGATATCGCACAATTTGACCACGATGATCAAGCAATGTTTTTTTTTCTCTTGAATATAAGATTATTCGAACCCGGATTCTAATTTCAAACCTTGTCGCTACGTTTACTGTGATGTCATCACAAGTCATAGTTGGATTTCCATGCGACAAAAACAAATTGAGTCTGAAAAATGACTGTCTGATGGTGCGATGTACAATAACTGGAGAAGTGTGTCCATTTGCCACAGATGCACTGGTGTTCTAAATAAAATGATACTACCATAGTTACTGGATATACATTTGTTCAAATCATGTTGTATATTGCTTCATTAAACTCTTGAAGTGACTGTCTCCTTAATTCATACCGCTGGCGCCATTTTAATTTTGTAATTTTTCTCCAGACACCACACCCATGCAGCGGCAGCAGACTGATTTTCAGGCACGTGCCGACGCCGCTGCGAGTGTGTCCAACCCCATGTATGCCTCCGGAGCAGGTAAATCGTTTTTTAAGTCTGCTTACGGCGTCCTGTTCCTGTCTCGCTTTTATACGTACATTTTGTCACGTGAAAGAACCCGGCTCACTTATCGAGAAGAGTAGGTGCGTTTGGCTGAAAACATAACCAGTTTGGAACCCAGCACCGCTGCTCAAGATGAAACGTACAATCAAAAGCCATACAATGCATGAAATGTTGTTATATCGCACAATTTAAGGTAACCACGATGATCAAGTAATGTTTATCTCCCAGGAGAATGTTTCCCCGAATCCCGAAGTACTTTTTCTAACCAGTCACTAAGTTAGCTGTTACGTCATCACCAGTCATCATGAGATTTCCTCACGAGGAAATAACTCGAGTCTGAAGAACGATTTTTGGAAGGTAAAATGTGCAGTAGCAATTTGCCACAGAGCCACAGACGCATTTGTGCTGTTCATGAATTGATACAATCATGTTAATTGGATAATCTTTAAGTGACTGTTCTTCCAATTCTTACCGTCGGCGCCATTTTAATTATGTAATTTTCCTCCAGGCACCACACCCATGCAGCAGACTGATTGGCAGGCACGTACAGACGCCGCTGCCAGTGAACCCGACCATGTGTACGCCAATGAAGAAGGTAGAACACTTTCTAATCCACTTACAGCGTACTGTTCTTATCTCAACTTTATACTTTTGTGTGTGGTTAATTTTGTAATTTTCTCCAGGTACCACACCCATGCAGCAGACTGATTGGCAGGCACGTGCCGACGCCGCTGCGAGTGAACCCAACCCAATGCACGCGTCCAGAGAGGGTAGAAATTTTTTCAAGCCCGCCTATAGAGTAATGTTCTTGTCTCGCTTTGATACTTTTTACCGTATGAAGTGTAACTTATGTCATTTTCCTCCAGATACCACAAGTGCACCCATGCAGCAGCCACAGACTGATTGGCGGTCCATTGCCGACGCCGCTGCGAGTATACCCAACGCTTTGTACGTCTCCAGAGCAGGTAAAACTTTGTACTCCTGCGGTCCATGTCTTGCTGTGTCTGGTCACATGCATCGTAGGATTGCCGCACGATTGTCGTAGGATTGTCGCACGATTGTCGTACGATTGCATTCCTGAGTAAGTAATGCGGGTGTCCTACAAAATTCAGTTGTTCTGTTACCATGGTTACAGAAAGGGTTTCTTAGGTCATTGTCGGCGGTTGCTGCTGTGGTAGACTGCTTGAAAATTCCCCGTCATCAAAATCGCACGACAGCCCACTTCGAATGTGTCTGCGTCGTTACCTGTCGCCACGATACTAACTCGACTGCAATACAGATTTGATTTCAAAAGCAATCCATCGACGCCGTCTTGAATTATAAAACATTAACAAACGGGCCGAAAAGTTAAAAGAGCACACCATGTGACTTTTTAATGAAAACTTTCTTTTCTGGCAGATTGCTTCGTTTCAAGAGCAACATTTAGTGCTAAAGTGTCAGATGTGACCGGTAGTAATATTTTCCAGTAGTTTAAAAATTATTGCTCTAATATCAAAAGGATCGGCTAGATATTTGTAATATCTTTCCTGAATGTACCTGTACAGGGTCTACCGTGCTGTTGATCTTTGTCAGAGTTTGTCGTTCCTTAACAAAGACTGGCGTTGGACTGTAACAAATTTGGACAAATCCAACGTTTGTCTTGAAAACTACAGTTTATCGTTTTTAAAGGCATACACCTTTTTTTAAAAGCTATTAATTTGTAACAGACCGCATGTATCAAAGTGAAGCAAGCGGCCGCGGTGCTCTCTGTAGCTTCATCCGCTCCCACCGTAGTTGCATCGCCGCTGGCATTGCCGTGCTGCTAAGCCTGGTCGCTGTTGGACTCTCCCCTCTGATGTTCATCAATAAAGAGGTAAACACCCTTGTTGCTCCTTTAGTGTTTGAATGTTTGCTTTGTTATTTTTTTATTACGTTTGTCATTCTGAAGTACGTAATGGAATATCCTGTTAAACGTTTGTAGGGGGTATCCGAATTGTTTACCGTCTTGAACCGCGACCAAGACGTCATTCGCCAACTGTCCACCACTGTTGACGCCTTAAAGCGCAACCAAGACGACATGCGCCAACAGTCCACCGCTGTTGACGCCTTGAAGCGCAACCAAGACGACATACGCCAACTGTCTACCACTGTTGATGCCTTGAAGCGCGACCAAGACGGCATGCGCAAATTGTCCACCACTGTTGACGCCTTGAAATGTGACCAAGACGACATGCGCCAACTGTCCACCACGGTTGATGCCTTGAAGCGCGACCAAGACGGCATGCGCAAACTGTCCACCACTGTTGACGCTTTGAAGCGCGACCAAGACGACATACGCCAACTGTCCACCGCTGTTGACGCCTTGAAGCGCAACCAAGACGACATGCGCCAACTGTCCGCCACTGTTGACGCCTTGAAGCGCGACCAGAACGAGATGTGCCAACTGTCCGCCACTGTTGACGCCTTGAAGCGTGACCAAGACGACATACGCCAACTGTCCACCACTGTTGACGCCTTGAAGCGTGACCAGGACGACATACGCCAACTGTCCGCCACTGTTGACGCCTTGAAGCGAGACCTGGACAACGAGCGAAGCCGAACCACCGCCTTGGAGCAGCGTCTTCACGGTATGAGTAAGTCGCCAGGGAGATTGGTTATTTAGCTGTCAAATATACTATTTGTAATGACAATGCCAGTAGTACAATAGCAGAAAATTTGTGACTATTATCATTTCACAAAATGAAACTATTTACCTTATCAATAATTCCTATGCCTGCAGGATTTCTATCATGAATGTAGCACGTGCATTTGTTAAGTACAATTGTGGCATTCATTATCATCTTATTTACCTCACCATTAATATCCTTACATGTGCATATGTGCCTGTTGTTATGTTTCACTAACTCATATCATTTACTAATTATGCTGGTATTGAATAAAACTAATGGAAGATATCGCTTCTGATCCAGTAATATTCAGTGATGCAATTTTGGAACATTCTTAATATCACCACTATCTTTCCTTATGCGTGTTTCTGACTCGCTGTTTTCCAGCATCTTGTCCTACAGGTTACACAGAGTTCCGTGGAATCTGCTACAAGTTCTTCGACACACGTAAGACCTTCAGTGATGCGGCCGCGGCCTGTGGTGAAGACGGCGGCACCCTCGCCATGCCCCGAGACGCTGAGACCAACGCCTTCCTGATGTCCTTGTACAAGTTCGTGAGCGACAGGGATCTCTTCTGGTTCGGCCTGCACGATCAGCGCGAAGAGGGAAGCTTTGAGTGGGTGGATGGTTCTGCACTTGGAACGTACAACTCCTGGGGTCCGGAAGAACCGAATAATTCGTACGGCAATGAAGATTGTATTTCTTACGTCGTCAGAGCCTGGAAAGGCAAATGGTTCGACGCACCATGCGACTCGCCGTTTTACTACATATGCCAGGTTGTTCCAGGTACTTCTCCCAATTCCTGACACCCTGCCATCTTTTAAACAGGCCACAAGGATCCACCGGACTAAAGACGTTAGACAATCGATGTTCTTCTTTAAAACCATGTCAAAACACGTCACTCCTCATCTCATCACTGCCATTTCTGTTCATGTTTTCCAGGACGTCCATAGGCGACAGGCGGAACTCTCGGCACCACTGTCCAGCGGATCTCCGACCATCCGCAGTAAAACTGACCAGCAAAACGTGAAACCTGGAATTATAACAACAGAGAAAATCAGCACGTGGTTCTCTAGAACCTGTTTAAAATTCAAGTAGAAAACTAAAAAAAAAGAAATAGTGAATGTGCACCAAAGTAATGGATCACTTATTGTACAATTGTAGATGGACCTTTAGTTGTTATATATATATATATATATATATATATATATATATATATATATATATATATAAAGAAGTTACATATATCTTTTTGTATTAGCCAGGAGTTCATTCACATGAAGAACGCCCTAGAAAGGGAAAAGCACCTGGTTTGACCGCAGCAAGTGTGTTGCCTGTTTTTTGCGCGTTCCCTACAAAACAAACTAAATGTAAGCACAACTTCACTGAGAATAATAATACATAACCTCAATGATGCACAATACTCACAATAGGCAAACTTACTTTTGTTACAGTAAACGGACGAAAAAAGCAAAATGGCAGAAGTGGGCGTTGGTATTTATTAATGGAGGTTCCTTTGTAACAAGCCTGAACCAAGTTATATAGATTTCAGCACGTCGTTTTCTGAACACGTTTAAGAGTTTGTCGAGTCGAAAACTAACAGAAGAAATAGTGAATGGGCACCAAAGCGATAGATCACGTACAGTGCTAGACACACTATAGTTTTCATACAGAAAAAATGTACTTTTTGCAAGATATGCAAATAGCCATTTTTAAACATACTCCTAGTTTGGAGAGACTACACAGACAGGACAAACAAAATGTAAGCACAGCTTCACTATGTCTAATAGTAATAATAAGTAACCTCATTGTTTTCACAATAGACGGACTTTTGCTGTTGTAAAAGGACGAAAAAAGCACAATGCCAGAACTGCTGGTATTCATTGGTTGAATCTCCTTTGTAACAAGCATGAACCAATTCAAGTTATTCTGGCTGTTCTCCAATGTTTGTAGACTGTGCTCATTTGAGCCTGGACCACTGAAGAAGCCAGATTGGTGAAACCTGTCTGTGTGACAGACAGAATAAAAGTTGTAAACTGGAACTCTGCGGCTCCGGCTGTCTTACTGAGGGGTGACTGTGGTGAGAAAGTTGTCGGTTAGCGTGAGGATCAGTCAGCTCCATACATACTAATTATCCAACTTTTGACACTGCCCAATAAAACCACAGGAAACACGAAGCTTCGGAGGTTAAAATGTGTTTGTGGTTGAGCATGAATGTGAGTTATGGTAGTAGATTTGCAATACTATATGTGAGTATATAAGTTGTGATAAAAGTTATATATAGGTATATTATAGTACAGGGCGTGTTGTACCCAAAACTGTGTTCTTCCCATGGGTGCATACATAAAAAAATCATTATCCAGAGCTCTTATCAGAACCTTACGTTTTCTTCTACGAGTGCAGACATCAATGAATTCAATATATATGATAGTTTCCCAAACATCATCAGAAAATAAATATCTTTGATGTTGTTTTCAGTCTTTCCAATATACATAGAAGAAGATTATGGGTGTATTTGATTTGTCTTGACTAAAAACTTAAGCTGTTTTCCACCCACTCCATATGATTTGATTTCATCTTTGGTTTCCAATTCCGTCATTTTCTACATTGTGTTTTTGCACCTCCCTTGAAGAAAATTTAGAAAAGTATGCGTTAACGCAAAATCGAATGTGTGTTGACTGGCAACATGTTGTGTGACGAATACGGAAAACATCAGACGAAGAAAAAAGAGTGAAACATGTTTTTCTGCTATGGGTGCATGCATAAATGAATTCAATATATTCAGAGCTTTTATCAGAACCTTCTGGATACAAATGTATGTCTGATAGATTTCCAAACAAAAAGGCAGGATGTCTTTGAAATGTTGTTGTCGATATCCTTCGTTCAAGATGTAACTGTAACAGCGGTGTTCAAGTACCGCATGTTGTTTCTTTCTGTTCTACTCGCCCCTCTGGTTGTTTCATAACAAAGAAAAAGATTCGTTTATATTTGATTTGTCTCCACCGAAAAAATGATTTCCGATGTATTCAATTTTTACATTGCGTCTCGGACCTCGCCCGTGGTAGGGCGTGTATTTTTGCTGTGCAGAAACCTGACAAGTCGCACCATGCCGGGAGGGCAACAGCAGTCCCACACTGGTGACACAGGTAAATATGCTTTTGGAAATACCTTGTCTGTACAGACGCCAGCGGCCAAGTGGTGTTGTTCTTCAACAAACCAAATCTATGGTTTAACACTAACCTTACGTGGTGTAGAACAAGTTTTCTTTTCCAAATAGCGTTTGGCCTAAGCATGAAGTTTGGAAGATGCATTTTTATGACGTTATTTTCTATTCCCGTGGAGGGCGTAAGTGGTAAGTAATCCTACTACCTCGCCCTGTGAATTAGGTGCGAAAACCCGGTTGGGGCATGCTGTAAAGAGAGGCTGCATCCAACAATTCGGATGGTGAAGTAAAGCCCCGTACATGGGAAGCATCAGGCGTTAAGTTCGCTCTCATGCGTCAAACCTCTGCACGTAAAAGACCCGGACACACATACCGAGAAGAGTAGGTGCGTTTGGCTAAACACATAACCAGTTTGGAACCCTCAAGATGGGACGTACTTTTGAAAAGCCGTAAAAGAAAATATTCTACAGTAATACCATGCAATTTCAGGTAACCGCCATGATTAAGCACTGTTTTCCTCCCAAAGGATATTTTTGCCGATCCATATGCTAGTTTTTTAACCGGTCGCTACATTCGCTGTCGCCGTATCACCAGTCTTAATTAGACTACTATATGACAAAACAATCGAGCCTGAAGAATTATTTTTGATGGTGCGATGTACAAAAACAATGTCTTAGGCGCGTTTGTATTATGAATAAAATGATACTTAAATACAGGTTGTCAAAATGATGTTGTATTTTTTGTCCCAAAAAAATCTGAAAGTGACCGATGATATCCTAAATACATACCGTCGGCGCCACTTAAATTCTATATTTTCCACTAGGCACCACACCTATGGAGCAGCCACAGACTGATTGGCAGTCACGTGCGAGTAAACCCAACCCAACGTACGCCTCCGAAGAAGGTAGAACACTTTCAATTCCACTTACGGCGTTCTGTTCTTATCTCGATTTTATACTTTTTATGTGATTAATTTTGTGATTGGCAGGCACGTGCCGACGCCGCTGTGTGTGAAACCAAGGCTGTGTTCACCTCCGGAGAAGGTAGAACTTTTTCAAGCCGGCCTACAGCGTACTGTTCTTATCTCGATTTTATCCCTTTTCCTGTATAAAGTGTAACTTCTGTAATTTTTCTCCAGACACCACGCCCATGCAGGAGCCGCAGACTTACTGGCAGGCACGTGCTGACGCCGCTACGTGTGAAACCAACCCTGTGTACGCCTCCGGAGAAGGTAAAACCCCTTCAAGTACTAGTCCGCTTTAGTCGCCCTGTTCTCGACTCACTTTTATAGCCTTTTTCTGTGTTTGATTTTGTAATTTTCCTCCAGACACCACACCCGTTCAGGAGCCGCAGACTGATTGGCAGGCACGTGACGACGCAGATGCGTGTGACCCCAACCACATACACGCCTCCGGAGAAGGTAATTTTTTTAAAAACTCACATACAACGTACTGTTCTTGTCTCGATTTTATACCTTTTACTGTATGAAGTGTAACTTCTGTAATTTATCTCCAGATACCACACCTATGCAGGAGCGGCAGACTGATTGGCAGGCACGTGCCGACGCCGCTGTGAGTGAAACCAACCCTGTGCACGCCTCCGGAGAAGGTAAAACCTTTTCAAGTACACTTTCGTCGCCCTGTTCTCGACTCGCTTTGATACCTTTTTTCTGTGTTTGATTTTGATTTTCTCCAGGCACCACGGCCGTTCAGGAGCCGCAGACTGATTGGCAGGCACGTGCCGACTCCGCTGCGAGGGAACCCAACCATATATACGCCTCCGGAGAAGGTAATTTTTTAAACCAAATACAACGTACTGTTCTTGTCTAGATTTTATACCTATTTTTTACTGTATAAAGTGTAACTTTCGTCATTTTCTTCCAGGCTCCACAAGTGCTCCCATGCAGCAGCCGCAGACTGATTGGCAGTCCATTGCGGACGCCGCTGCGTGCATACCCAACGCTTCGTACGTCTCCAGAGCAGGTAAAACTTTGTCGTTCTGTTTGTCCTGCTGCTGTCTTATCTTCGTCTTGCTACATGTATGTCTGGTCATAACCGTCGTACGATTGTCGCACGATTGCATTCTTGAGAAAGTCGTGCAGGTGTCGTATAAAATTCAGCTGTCTTCTTACAGACAAGGGCGTCTTAGACAATACTACGACATCAAAATCGCACGACAGCCCACTTCGAATGTGTCTGCGTCGTTACCTGTCGCACGATACTAACTCAACTGCAATACAAATCTGATTTCAAAAGCAATCCATCGACGCCGTCGTGAAGTATAAAACATCAACAAGCGGGCCGAAAAATTAAAAAAAAAGCACATCATGTAATTTTTTAAATCAAACATTCTTTTCTAGCAGATTGCTTCGTTTCACGAGAAAAAAACTTTTAGTGCCAAAGCGTCAAATGTGACCGGTACTAATACTGTTTAGAAGTTTTGAAAAATCATTACTCTTATATCCAAAAGATCGGTTAGCTACATATATATGTAAGATTCTTTCTTGAATGTACCTGTACCTACCGTGCTGTTGATCTTTTCCAGAGTATGTCGTTCCTTAACAAAGACTGGCGTTGGGCTGTGACAAATTTGGACAAATCCAACGTTTGTGTTAAAAACTACAGTTCAGCGTTTTAAAAAGAATTCATTGTTTTATAAGCTATTTTTTTGTAATAGACCGCACGTACGCGCGTGAAGCAAGCGGCCGCCGTGCTGGCTGTAGCTACATCCGCTCCCACCTTACCTACATGGCCGCCGGCATTGTTGTCTTGCTAAGTATAGTTGCTGTGGGATTCGCCCCTCTGACTGTCATGAATAAGGAGGTAAACACTCTTGTACTACAAGGCTATCATTCTGCTCTTTCTGTTATTATTTTTGAGTAAATACCAAGGCAGAACATACTGCTGTTCTCCCTTAATTTTCTTCTTAAGTTTGGTACTCTTTCATCTGTAGGAAATAACTCAACTATCCACCACTGTTGACGCCTTGAAGCGTGACCAAGACGACATGTCCACCACTGTTGACGCCTTCAAGCGAAACCAAGACGACATGCGCCAACTGTCCACCACTGTTGATGCCTTAAAGCGCGACCAAGACGACATGCGCCAACTGTCCACAACTGTTGACGCCTTGAAGCGCGATCAAGACGACATGCGCCAACTGACCACCACTCTTGACGCCTTGAAACTCGACCTGGACAAGGAGCGAAGCCGAACCGTCGCCTTGGAGCAGCGTCTTCATGATATGAGTAAGTTAGGCCTGAGTTTTGTGTTCTGTTTTAATGGTTTATTTTCCAACATCATAGAAATGAAAGAAGCATGATTTAAGGCACCGACTCCCATTCAACTGCATGATAATATTTGGGTAATCATTATCCCTACGCCTGTATGTAGTGTAGGTTGATTTTCATTCATTTATGTAGCATATACATGAATTCTTGAATGAAGCTAAAGCACTTAATAAGGAGATATGTTCGTCCAACGAAATGAATGTAATGGACATTTTCAAAATGCCTCTGTTGTTGACTCATTTGTCCCCTAGAATATTGTCCTAAAGGTTACACAAAGTTCCGTGGAATCTGCTACAAGGCCTTCGACACACCTAAGAGCTTCAGCGATGCGGCCGCGGCCTGTGGGGGAGACGGTGGCACCCTCGCCATGCCCCGAGACGCTGGGACCAACGACTTCCTGTTCTCCCTGCACAATGCCGTGAGCGACACTGGAACCTTCTGGTTCGGCCTGCACGATCGGCGCGAAGAGGGAAGCTATGAGTGGGTGGATGGTTCTGCACTTGGAACGTACCACTCCTGGGGTCCTGGAGAACCGAACAATTCGGGCGGAGAAGAAGATTGTATTTCTTACGTCGTAGGCTGGAAAGGCAAATGGAACGACAATACATGCGACTTGCTGTTGTACTACATATGCCAGGTTGTTACAGGTACTTCTTATAACCCTCCCATTTCCTGACACCCTACCATCTCTTAAACACGCCACAAGTATCCACCGGACTAAAGACGTTAGACCATCGATGCTCTTGTTTTAAACCATAGCAAAACACATCACTCCTCATCTCATCACTGCTATTTCTGTTCATGTTTCCCAGGACGTCCGTAGGCGACAGGCGGAACTCTCGGCACCACTGTCCAGCGGCTCTCCGACCATCCGCAGTAAAACTGACCAGCAAAACGTGAAACCTAGCAACATAGGACATCAGCACATTGTTCTCTGAACCTGTTTAAAAGTCGAGTAGAAATTTATAAATAACAAAAGAAATAGTGAATGTGCGCCAAAGCAATGGATCACTTATACAATGGTAGACGGGCCTTAGTTTTCATACATAAAGGATTTGCATGATGTCTTGTGTGCATTTGTATACTGTTACAGGCCTTGTACATGTTATTATCAATATAGAGATCTTCTCACTGTTTTCCAAAGTTTGTACACTGTTACAGGCCTTGTACAGGTTATTATTATTATTATAGAGATTTTTTCGCTTCTCTCCAAAGTTTGTATACTGTTACAGGCCTTGTACAGGTTATTATCATCATTATAGAGATTTTCTCGCTGTTCTCCAAAGTTTATGCACCGTTACAGGCCTTGTTCAAGTTATTATTACTATAAGAGATTTTCTCGCTGTTCTCCAAAGTTTGTATACCATCATGGTTACAGGCCTTGTGCACGTATTATTATTATAGGTTTTTTTTCGCTGTTCTCCAAAGTTTGTATACTGTGATGATCTAAGCATGGACTA
>NC_049988.1:22868695-22879725 GCF_000003815.2 Branchiostoma floridae
ACAACACCTTTTTTTTTCTTATGTCCTCCGCGTGGGGCACCAGGTTGTGTGTTTTCACTTGGACTTCCTTTTCTCCTAAAAGAAAAATCCGCCCGCACGAATTCGATTTTTAGCTGGGTGCGGCAGTGCACCTAATCCTGAAAATGAATTTCGAGCCCTGCCCTGTGTAAAAGTAAAACAGAGAGTGAGCTGGATCATAACATCTGCTTGAAAAATCATGCAAATCCGATCTCATTTCACAAATGTCATAACTCAAGTATGCTTCTTCTCCATCCTCATGATGCCGTCCGTATATCATGATGATGCTTTTTGGGGGGGGTGTCTATACTAGCATGAGTCCTATAGACAACATGCCAAAAAAGCATCATCATGATATACGGACGGCATCATGAGGATGGAGAAGAAGCATACTTGAGTTATGACATTTGTGAAATGAGATCGGATTTGCATGATTTTTCAAGCAGATGTTATGATCCAGCTCACTCTCTGTTTTACTTTTACACAGGGCAGGGCTCGAAATTCATTTTCGGGATTAGGTGCACTGGTGCACCCAGCTTTAAAAATTGGGTGCACCACTTAAATTTAAGTAATAACCTAATGATAAAACTTAGTTACAAGCTATCAAATTCTTCAACAAGTACCATGACAGACATTGTTATTATCTTTTTAACACTTAGATGTCAAAAATATGATGTATACTTGTATACTTTGATATCTTTACATACATGAACCCATGAAAATATTTGGGTGCAACCTGTACACTCACAGGAAATAATTGGGTGCACAGCTCCAATTTTTGATGCACCTGGGTGCACATGCACCCAGTATTTTGAACCCTGCAGAATGTTTAGTTAGTAATTTAGTATGTTATTTTTCTTTTGATCATTCATGCAAGGAGCATACCAATCAACCTCATGGTAGCCACCTGACACGCAGTTTGTGCGCCTTCTTGAAATTTTCCCCCAGACCTGAATGAGAGGTGACATACCTTTATGAACATTGTTATCCCATCCTCACGCCTACATGGGAGGGACCAACGTTCGAGTTGCACAGTCAAGCACACTATGCATATCCTAAACGTGAATAGTGATTATTTTTTAACAATTTTTTTTTCTGGGCATATTTTGATCCTAAAGGTTATCTTTTTGGCTAGAGAGTACAGAAGCATGTGTACTGTGACAAAAGATTCTGTGACCTTTGGCATGTTTTGAACTAAAGTTGACCCCTGAATCCCAACTGACTCGGTGGACTGACCCATCATGAAATTCTGTTGTCATTTCAAATTCTGGCTAATACTAGTTTATAGAAAGCCAGAGTTGACCTGCTTGCCTGCTTTTTGAATCAAAACAAAGCTGACAAATCCAGCTTTGCTATGTACTAGTAGGTGAATGTGGTTTGAAGTGATTACCTTCGCCAAAAAGGTTATATTTTGGGTAGCGTTTGTATGTGGGGGTGTGTGTTTGTAGAAGACCAGCATAACTCGAGAATGCCTGGATGGATTGTATTGATATTATTCGGTATTTGGGTAGGTAGCATCATCCCACTCAGGGTTGACTCACGGCAATGTCTTGCGATATCAACCCTGACTTTTCAGCCTCAGAAAACCGGTAGTGGGGCGTGGCTACTAACTAACTGTCAACTAATCAGAGAAATGCCTTCGTGTTGTCCAAAGGCACCATATAAGGTGCCTCATTATAATATTCAAAAGTAAGATGACAGTACCGGGCTACTAGTACCGGCATAACCTTTCAGCAGCCAGGTACCAAATTTAAGATTTGTCGGCTCTGGGTTCAAATGACAAATCAGGCAAGCTCATTAATATTCATAAGCAAGGTGCCCCCAGTACAAGTTTTCTGAGGCTGAAAGGTTGATATTGCAAGGTATTGCCACAAGAGTCAACCCTAAGGCCACACCAATTTAATTTCCTGGTTCACGGATTCGCTCGCTCCTATTTTTTGGAAAATAAAATAAAAATAAAAATTACCACTCAGCAAATTTTCACCATTAATGAAACCATTCACCAGCTTTCTGGTGTAGCAAATTGGCCTTTATATCATAAGCTCCTTAAAGTGTGGGTACAGGTGCTGTTACTGTACAATAATAGTGTTTTTGTACTTTTTTCAAGCTGAAAACTTTTTTTCTTTATGTTTTGGGTTAGCCGTTACCTTTACCCCAACCATTTTACAATTTTTATTTTTATTTCGCCCTCTCGCTCCATATTTTTTATGAAAACTCCGTGAACGAAGAAATTAAATTGGTGTGGCCTAAGTATGTGAGAGTGTTATCCTGGTACCCATCTTTATCATGGCTCCCGAGTCTCTTCTGTCCTCATCTCAGATATCTGCGGACAGGACAGAAGACACTTGGGAGCTATAATACGGCTGGATACTAGACCAAGAAGTACTAATACAAATGTATTGTAAAAGAAACATTTGTGGTGGTTTAATGATCACAGTTTTCGCAGTGGACACTTCACCGCGAACATAAAACCACCGCGAACATTTTTCCATGGCAGTAAGAGACCACAGTGCATGGTGCTACCGCGAACTTAAAACCTGCCCACCTGAGAAAGCACATTTTTCGATGCAAAATGCACCAGAAGTTGAGAAAATGTTGTGTCCTCGAACATTTAAGATTGTAACAACAGCAATTCTAACGTCCGAAACCAGTATTTGAATTGTCAACCGTGCCGTTCGATTTACTCGAAGGAAGCCTGTGTGATACAAACTTATCAAACGGCCCGGAACACCCATTTGCGTTTTTGCGTCACAGGTATGACATAATGTACATTATAAACTATTAACAGAACAAAACTTTTCATTACCATCACTGAAATAGTTGGGACTTAACCAAGGTTTGTTCCCAGAGTGAACTTGTCTACTGCAGCTTTAGTTAAGGGACGTGTTGTTGGAGGGTAATACTATAATAGTTTTTTATTTGAACATAATTAGCAGTTTCTAAAGTTCCAAATTAAAGCACTAACAGTAAAAAATTGAAACTAAACAAACTTTTCTTTATTCTGCAGATCTCCTACATTCGGATCCAACGTTACCATGGCAACAAATATCCATATGGATGAAGTCGTGCTGGACCTGTTTGTGGAAACTGACAAAGCCTTCCAGGATCCAATAAACCATGTCCAAACTCACAGTGGTGAGAAACCCTTCATGCCAAGCAACAATGATCAGAGCTGTGCAGAGATTCATGCTCTAGAGAAACCCTTCATGCAAACCACCTCTAGTCAGAACTACACGGGGACTCACACAGGGGAGAAACCCTTCATACAAAACAACACTGGTCGGAACTACACAGAGATTCACCCGCTTGAGAAACCCTTCATGCAAACAAACAGTGCTCAGAACCACACAGAGACTCACACAGGGGAGAAACCCTCCATGCCAAGCAACAATGGTGAGAACTACACAGAGATTCACCCTCTAGAGACACCCTTCATGCCAAGCACCATGGACACTAATGCTGTTGAGGACAAACCCTTCATGTGTGGAAAATGCAACATGAGGTTCAGTGAACTGGCTGACCTGGGTGTACACGTGCAAATGCACTCCAGTCAGAAAGCTTCCGCGCAAACTCGCACTGGGGGACAACCCTATAGCTCTGGGGAGGGTACTACGAGGCAGTTCAGCACACAGAATCAGGTTGGGAGGAGCGTGCAAACTCACACTGGAGAGAAACCTGCCAGCTTTGAGGGGGGCAGCGGGCAATTCAACCAACAGGATCCCAAAACGCACATGCAAACTCTCACTGGTGAGGAACCTTGTGTGCAAACTCACACTGGAGAGAAACCCTGCAGCTATGAGGGGGATGGCAAGCAGTTCAGTCAACAGCAGCATCAAGAGACACACAATGACATGCAGAACATTGGTGAGGGAGCGCACATGCAAACTCACACAGGTGAGAAACCTGGCATGTTTAACAATGATAAGAAAGAGGAAAGTGAGATGGGTAACAGGAGGAAAACGAGACAACAGTCCCTTGTGTGCAAGGAATGCGGCAAGCGGTTTAACAAGTCGGACAACCTGAAAAGCCACATGCGCACCCACACTGGAGAGAAACCCTACGGTTGTGGCGAGTGTGGCAGACGCTTCAGTGACGGCACGGCTCTCCGAAAGCACAAGCTCACCCACACTGGGGAGAAACCCTACAGTTGTGAGGAGTGCGGCAAGACGTTCGGTCTACCTGCGACTCTGAACAGACACATGCTGACTCACACTGGGGAGAAACCCCACTCCTGTGTGGAGTGTGGTGTGCAGTTCAGCCGGACCGACGCCCTGAAGAACCACATGCAGACCCACACTGGAGACAGACCACACATCTGTAAAGAGTGCGGCCAGCAGTTCCGACAACTGGGACACTTACGCAAGCACAAGCAGACGCACGTTGGGAAGAAATCACAGCGCGGCAACGATGCAACCCCATTTGAGTGTGACAAGTGCGGAAAAACGTTCAAGACTCCGCGTAACCTGAGGAGGCACGCGGCGACCCACACAGAGGAGAAACCCTACAAGTGTGACGAGTGCGGAAAGGGGTTCAGAGACAAGCAGGGTCTGGGCAGGCACGTGCCCATCCACTCCGATGAAAAACCCTTCAAGTGCGACCAGTGCAGCAACAGTTACAGCGTAGAGCGTTATCTCAAGCGGCACATGGTCACCCACACCGGCGAGTATCGCTACAGTTGCGAGGACTGTGGCAAACGCTTCCAGGATCGCGAGGGCCTGGCAAGGCACATGCGGACCCACACTGGGGAGAAACCCTTCCAGTGTGACGAATGTGGCAAGCGGTTCGGTCAGCACTCCAGCCTAACCCTCCACAAGAGAACCCACTTAACTGAGAAACCCTTCCCCTGTGACAAGTGCAGCAAGCAGTTCAGCCAACTGGCCCATCTTAAGAGACACCTTATGTCCATCCACAGTGGGGATAAACCAGGCACCAGCGGAGAGGGAACATTAGAGGAGGGTGAGCTTAAAAAAGGAATGAGATTCCACCCTTGTGACGTGTGTGGCAAGACGTTTAAGAAACGGGGCGTCCTGAAAAGCCACGTGAGGATCCACACAGGGGAGAGACCGTACGGCTGTGAGGACTGCGACAAGCGGTTTAGAGACGCGGAGACGCTCCGGAGACACAAGATCACCCACAGCAGTGTGAGACCCTTCATCTGCGATCAGTGCGGCAAAGGGTTCAACCGCTCGCAACATCTGAAGACTCACATGATGACCCACACTGGGGAGCGACCGCACGTTTGTCCGGAGTGTGGCAAGGGGTTTTACGACTCCGGTGGTTTGAAGGACCACCTGATGACCCACACAGATGAGAAACCCTTCATGTGCGACGAGTGTGGGAAACAGTTTCGCCAGGCAGCCGCCCTGAGGGTGCACCTAAAGACCCACACTGGAGAGAAACCGTACATCTGTTCCAAGTGTGGGAAGCAGTGCATCCAACTGGCCCACCTGCAGAGGCACATGCTGATCCACTCCGACGCGAAACCTCACGCCTGCGGGGAGTGCAACAAGCGCTTCCGAACCCCGACCGACCTGAAGAAGCACGGACAAGTCCACACCGGTGCGAGACCTTACACCTGCGACGAGTGCAACGGGCAGTTCAGCCAGCCGAACGCTCTGAAGAGACACAAGCGGACGCACACCGGTGAGAGACCCTACAGCTGTAGGTTCTGTAGTAGGAAGTTCAGTCGGCAGGATCATCACAAAACCCACGAGCGGACTCATGCCGGACCCTCTGTCCTTTTCCTGGAGTAGACCAAGATTCGGAAACATCTATCATATATTTGAACACCCAGAAAGCAAGCTTTTAGCCAGGCATGCGTCAACGCGTCATCTGGACGCACTTTTCTTAGAATAACAAGAAATTTAATGCCCCTGGACGCCCTTACACTGGGGAGAAAATCCCCTGACAAGCATGAAATTCTGATTGACCAGGGATGCTACCAGGTCATCTGTGGTCACAGTCTTCTACTTTGACCTCTGAACCAGTATTTTTGCCTCTTGGGATACCTAAGAATGCACTATTTTATCTTAAAATCATCAAAAACTCTGCACTATGGAAGGTGCATGCCACCAGACTCCCTACAATAGTTACTTACCGCGTCTCACCAATAAGTTTGGACTCCCTATTATAAAATCCTATAAAAGCCTGCCAGAAAGGAGCAGACCAACAACCTGTAGTATTTGTGAAGAATAAACAAAAATCGATATTTGATAAAGATGAAATTACATATTTGGACACCTAAAAACTATGATATCGATTTCCTTTCAGAAAGGGAAGAATTTAAAAATGCTACAGCTAGTTTTATTCTACTTCTGATGATAATCATATTTTGCTATTAGTATATTTTAGGGAGTTTCAGTTCTCTAGTTTGGATTTTTCATGTTACACTACTTTGTGAATATGGTAACAGTTCCTAACATGTTTTATTTGTCTTATAAGTTATATTAGCTACTATTTATATGTCTCATATTTGCTAATATTCATATATTTCGTCAATATGGATGGATATTCTTCAAGACCAATTTGTATAGGAATTGAGTTTAAATTGACTTGATTGAATTGACTTCATAATCACATAGCAACAATTTCTTGTCAATGGCTTACCTTTTAGCTAGAGATGTACTTGCCAAACGAAAGACAAAATGTTCTTTTAACTTATGAGTCATGTCATCCTCAAATACTGATGTATTTGTCAAATTTGTTACAGATGTTTTAAGAAAAGAAATATGTAAGCTGTGGATATAGATTTAGTAGTATTTTTTTTGTAATCTGCCATATACTGCATTTATTCTTTCCTGTCATTGCTAACCAGGTTGATATGACCCATTTCTATGGAGATTTGGGGACAACAAATTAACATAAGGCCAATCCAATATAATTTGTTGGTTCTCAAAATTAAAAGATACTCCTAAATTATAAAGAAAACATAGTCATAGGGCTGTACCTTGGTACACACAGTATCAGGGAGTGAATGTACATGTAGTAAGATGCAAGTTTTCCTTACAGCCTGCCGTTTCCATCTTGACCTATTTGCTGAACTTAAGAACCAAGGAATTTATTTGGTGCGGCATCAACACTGAAAATAAAGGCAACTAAAGTATGATAAGTCAGTAGAAGAACTAACAAGGTGGCCAAGAGATTAAGGTTATAATTGAATAAAGAGACTTTTTTTTTACACAACAATGCTATATTGTCACCGACGTACATATGAACTGTGAGCAGCGACATCTGTCCTGCAGTACAATGTGAACCAGTCAGAATTGCCCTGAAGAAGGTGACAGACGGTCACCAAAATGCCAGGGAGAATAAAGCAATGGTTGTGAGAAAAAGAGTCCTTTTATTCAGTGACGTACCAACCTGATGAAACTATTCACAGATGAGTTTATGATTGTTATATATTTGTACAGTCAAACCTGCCCAAGACGACCACCCGGGGGACCGGCAAAAAGTGGTCGATTTGGACAGGTGGTCACTGAGAAGAGTATCGACTCAAAACATGCCTTATGCAAAGTATAAATAGTTTCCGATGTGTTTAATGGCAAATAGCAAGTACACTGCACGCACGCAAAGAAGCGAGGTATTTAATGTCAAATACAACACACACACTGTAAATTGTAAATTTAACCCCAAGCTCTTATCGAGCTTTTATACGATACAGTGCTTTAAAGCTCAATATTTGTACACTAACGTTTTAGACAGTAAGGGAACTTTCATTTTGGGCCGGTCGCGGTCGCGTTGGACAGGTGGTCGTTGAGAAAAGGTCGCTTAATGCTTACGTCAATAGGAAAATAAATCGGGACCCAGAAAAAGCGGTCGAAATGGCCAGGTGGTCGCTGAGAAGAGGTGGTCGCTCGGGCAGGTTTGACTGTACCTGTATGTTTTGCCATACACTGTTTTTAATGTATTTGTTCAATGCAAGGCCATTTGACCACTTCTGCGCACTGGAGCGGTTGGATTGTGGAAACCATTATGCTAGGAGAAAGCAGTGAAACTTTTATTGAAGGCTTGAAGATTATATACAGGAGGGAAACAGTTGTCATCGAGAGAGATCCATACCGTATTTGGCAGTCTGAAGAAATAAGCTGTTGCTGTAGGGGACTTTGAGGCTGGTAATTGAACACTGTCTGCATGGCTATTCCCTCGTAAACAGTAGCCATTGGGAAGTTGGACAGAACTGGGTACTAGTATATATTATCATTTTTCTCATACTGACTGAGTCATAGCCAAACTAGTAACTATTTTTTTTAAAATTGCAAACATATGATATGGATGTTAGGCTGATATGTACATGTAATGTGTAGTTGTGCTAAACTGTTGTACTATAATGTGGTACAACTGTATTCATTGTAGGGCTAGTAGTAGTGTAGGGCTATAAATGAAGTACCGTGTAAATAGAAGCTATTGAAATGGAAAAAAGGATATTGTTTTCTTTGCTACTCTTATACCTTGAGGACGCATAGCCCGAGTACCATACTCCGTAGTGACTGCTGGCTCAATCCTGTCGCTATGGTGCTCTCTCACTACACTTGCATTACTGCGGGTTTGTTCACTGCATTACTGTTTTGTTTTTCTCTCCGATTTTTATAATTTAGATATTGCATACTACATAAAAATATGTCAAAAACCAAGAAAATTTGTTCATCTCTAAAATCCGCAGTGACGCAAGCTTGACGCACCTTTAGTAACCACGAGGTTGAGGCCAGCAGTCACAACGGAGGTTTCGACAGACAGCACAATCATTCCAAAAACGTTTCTTTCTCCATTTAAAAGCTTTAATGTTTTATGTACAGTTATGCCCCATGTAAATAAACATACAAAAGGACATCATAATTTCATGTAACGTCTATGAAAATTATCACATCTTGAAAAATATGTTTTCACAACTCCTGCAGCATATCTGGGACTCATGCCATCAACAAAAGCAACCTAAAATCAACATAACTACAATATAAATCTGTAAAATAATCAGATACAGCTCACAGCTTTTGACAAACATATGATACTGATATCTATCAGTCTAGATACAACAACAAAATTATATAAAATTGCAGTAAGACTCGTTGATGAAAGCTCCTCAGACTTATACAACAGTATAGGAGCACCCACATCGGTTGCTAAGTTATGTACAGCTTTTCTCAATGAACAATAATCATGGCATCACCTGGACCTGCCTACTTACTATATTAGGCTGATGAATCTGCACTATTGCAACATCTATCACAACTACAATCATGTGCACTGGTATCACAGCAGCTTTAACACTGACAGGCTTTACAGTATTTTCATTATACCAACAGTGCAGCAAGGTTTATAAAACACAAAGGAAAGAATCACTGCAGTATCTGAATTTGAAAGAATTTTCATTTGTATCACAAATGTCATCAGTATTACAGTCTTACAGGTAAACGTTCATTCATCAGACTCTGATATAATCTTAGGGCAAAAATAATGGAAGAATAAAAGCATTGGATAAAATATGATGTATTTTCACACTTATATCAGTTACTAGAGCCTGCTATGCAATACCCTTCTATAAGATTTCATGATTCACTTTACGTTCAACATTTTCCAAAATTTTGCTCTGAAATCTAACTTCTCATGGTATGTTTTGTGTCGTGAAAGAAAATGACACTTTTTTCTGTTTACATTTACAAAAATCAAGGATGCTTTGCCTTTCTCAAATCCATGGTCTTTACAATGACGCGCTACTTCAATAGAACTTGGTCTGTCAGAAGCATTTTTCTGACCAGTGACTTAAGTAGTAGAGTGGGAGGTATGGCTATAACTTTTGTGGGGAGGCGCGATCAGTGCCTGTGCTCTTCCCTGTTGCCAGGAGCAATGGTTGGCATGGCGACAGTACTGGGGTTGCCGGCGGTAACACTGGTTGGCATGGCAACAGCTGTGGCGGAACTGTCCATATTTGGGTTGCTGGGGATAGGTGTGGCACCTGCAGCAGCTGCGGTGTTGGTTTCGGGTGCGTCGGCCGGCCTGGGGGTTGCGTCAGTGGAGGGGGTGTAGGGAGGGGGGTACGGAGAGGCCCCGTACACCGGGTACGGAGGGGGGTAGGCGGGGCCGTACTGGAAGCTGTCCGGCGCCAGGGGGTACACATCAGGCTTGGTTGTTACCTGCAGGAGAAGAATGTGATTGTCATCTGTGTATGTAGGGTTGAAACTAGCAATGTAAATTACAAATTCTTACAGTAGTATACACTGTTGTCAGCCTCCTTCATCTGTGTATGTTCAGTTTGGAACCATGTGCCTCTTACAATATTGAGTCTGGTTATTTGTCGCGTATGCACTATTACAGATCTCATTAAATTACGTTCCTGTGGCAAATTCCCGTCTCGAGTCATCGTTGGTGTTCCTAACTGGCGCACCTCAAACATACAGCCTGAAAACATATTGCACAATTCTCCTATCGGTTATAGAGACAGTAAGAAAGATGCTAGTGCTTTGTTTTTGCTGTGAAAACTGCATTTCCCGCATTTGAAACAGTCAGTACAATCCAAGAGTGTTGACCCATTTCCTCAATGCTTATAAAAAGGAAGACGATTGTTACATCAATGAAGGTTAGACATCCAGGTAATGAGATACACTGAATCGCAGCTACTCAAGCAACTGGATTATATTTTGGAAATGGTTAGATGTTTCAGATCACATCAGTTATCTTTTGTCAGAGGGACACTGAAGAGATCTTGTTGGAAAGCAGGATTTAACACTTTTAAAACATTTCAGAGAACATCTGTTAGGCCTAGGAAAAAAAATGTTGTGTTTCCTGTTTCCCTACCTACCCTAAAAAAACCTGCCGACCCTAGACTTTTTTTTGGGGTGGGCAGTGGAGTCACATAGCTTCCAGATAGAATTTTTTATTTAGCCTGCGTCCTATTGAAGTAAAACACTGCTTGTCCCATCTAATGAAGGATAAACGTATCTATCATGCACAAAATTAAAGTTTGACATTGAAAGTGTCATCATGCATTTCAGTTTACTTTGTTCAACTGTATTGTAATA
>NC_049988.1:22879825-22929940 GCF_000003815.2 Branchiostoma floridae
GACCCAAGTCCTGTTTACATGTGTTTCCTAGGCCTTATCTTTCTTCACATGACACTGAAGAAAGATAATGTCTGACCGTTATCTGAAATGTCTGACCGTTTCCAAAATCATATCCAGTTGCTTGAGTGACTACTTTTATGGAAAGATGGTTGTTCTGTGCTCTTACCTCGCTGTATGGCGGAGGCGCGGCGGCCTCGGGTAGCTGTGTCTGTGACAATCCATGCTGTGGTGTCTGTGACGACATGTGGTCCCCGGGAAGGGCTCCCGCGTACACAATAGCGCCCCCTGAAGACATCCGGGACTGCTGCAGGAGGTGTTGCCGCCGGCGATAGTAGCCACACCCGCCGCAGCATGCCATCATCACGAAGATAACCACAAACCTGTCAGGGAGAGAAAACTTTTAATCTTCAGTCTACTAAGCTAATTTGGCACCGATTTGTATTGGTCACAAGAGTGCATTTACTCTTGCCTGAGTACCATCCTCCATAGTGACCACTGGTTCAATACTTTTGCTTGCTAAGTAACCATGGTTACATACGACACTATACTCAAGTCTGTTTGAGTTCTGGATGGACTTTCCTTTGGTTTAGGTAAAGTTTGCAGCATAAAAAGTTGTCTTTTGGGTTTGATGAACAGACTGCACAGTAAAAGTCAAGGTAAAATACAACTTCTTCTATGCAAACTTTACATAACCCCCCAAAATGTCAATACGCAACTCAAAGTCAAACAGACTTGTATATATAAGCACTTGTGTGACTGATCCCATGCAGAGTTAGGTGGCAAGGAGAAGATTAACGGTTAAGTTATTATTTATCTTATATCTATTTTATGATAACTATAACAGTTCAAACTTCTAAAATAGTATCATATTGTACAATGTATTATTGTATTAAACAAGACTTTAAAAGAAAAAGCCACAGTAATTCTATTAATTGTTGGTTCTCGGATTCTTATAAAGTGAAATATTACATTTAAAACAGAGTCTGAGGGCTGAAACTTGCACATGAGGTACACACAGTTTCAATGATAACCAAGGAATAAATTGGTGTGGCCTCAGTCTCCTGTATAATCAATAACTGTTCTCATATCTTCATGTTGAAAGTTGGGTCAGCAAAACTTGAGATACTTACCTCTGGTCTGTAAATACAAACTGAAAACTGCATTCAAATATTATTACAGACACTTGCAACTATGTAGATGAAAGAAGCACAACTTTGTCTTTCTTATAGTCATAATGCTGGGTCATCAATTTTGGCATACTAAATTCCAAACTTAGCTGCAATACTGCAAGTGAACTATCTGCTATCTTGTATCTCAGACATGTATGACAAAATAATCGACTACCATATTTTCTTGATTATAGTATGCACTCTCTAAACTTTTCAAAATCTAAAATGTGTTGCCAATCTATGCTAATATCAGGGTGCATGTAAGTGATGGTTGGACATCCAGGTAGTAAGGTATGCCGAATAGTAATTACTCAAGCACCCGGATAGGATTTCATATAACATCTGTTATCTTTCGTCAGTAACATTGGGTTGATTTATATGAATAAATTTGCATCCATTCAGTTAACAAAGTCGGGGGGGGGGGGGGGTAAAGGAGTGCACTTTTTTCAGGTTTTTCCAATTTACCTTTCAGACCGACAAATTTGTCTGGAACTTGCCCCATATCGGGGGTGTGTAATTTAATTGGGGTGCATACTTTAATCAAGAACATATGATGTAACATATAATTGTATTTACAAAAGGCAATAACACAAGAAAAAAGTACAGGAAAATAAATAAAAAAGCGGGACTTACCAAAAGTACCAAAGGTTCCAGACACTATAGGCATATCCGGGCGAGTTATATCGGCAGCATGTATATCCGCAGCAGTATTCATACTCAAGGTCACAACTACGGGCAGAAGGGCACACAAGGTCACTCTAACAATCTAACCCGATCAAGGTCACGCCAAGGTCAAGGGTCGGTTCTTGGATTTAGAAACTTAGTAATGCTTGGATGTTGTAGCTGGATCATGCCAAAGACATACTTGTTTCTCTGCTAAGAGGAAGTGCATTGAAGCTAAACACACTAGACTACCAGTGGACTAGCACCCTGCTATAATGCTTGCACCTATGTGTGGCCCCAGGGCTTAACAGAAGCAGAGATGGTTGCCGGGCCTGATGCATCTTCTGGTCAAGGAGGTTGACCCCCTTGTTCTGATGTATGGGCAACTTTAGCTTTAGCTTTTCCTTACTTTGAAGACGGTCCAAGAACCAACGGGCTGCCTTGGCGCGGCCTAACGAACCTCCGCTAATGAGCGACTCACCAGAGATACCAGACATCCCAGACGTGCGTGTAATAGTAGGAGAACAGGCTGAGCTGACAGCACATGTACCGGCAGCAGAACTGGCCCTGCCGACATTGCTTACTCGAGAAACAACTCGACTCACAACTTACCACCGCGAGTCCAACGTAAGGATAGAAGAGAGAGAGGATAGAAGCAGTCAACCACACAGTCACGAAGGAGTCAGAGAGATATATATCATATACTTGGTTGTGCAATGCTGAACAACACAAAGTTATACACAAATCAAATTTTCAACGACCACTATCACCTTCTTCAGGATCAATACGGACCTCTGTCGTTGTGACAGTGGTTGTTGGAAATTTGATCGATGTATACCTTTGTGTTAAAAGAAAGTTCAGCATTGTACTATGATTACTACCAACACAGATGAGCTTCCATGACATATACTTATTAGTTCCTAATCTCCAAGCAGATCATTAGCAGCATTCTAGCCAGGATGTTATTTCAGTGTAATGAAATGGTGAGGTAAGAAGTGACTAATAAGGGGGATGGTGTGGAAAAGAGGACTGTGAGAGGATTTTGAAAAATTTTAAATTGATGGCTCTCAGATCAGAAACTGCATTTGAATTTTGAGGGCCAAGTTAAACGCCCCCTAATTAAAGTAATATGCTGTGTACTGGCCAAAATCACAGCATAGGGTATTAGGGGTTAGGAATCACAGCGTAGGGCCCCATCTGCTCACTAGTTCACTAGTTGGTTTACACATGCTCCCATCTTCCCTGCCCCAAAACATTGTGGCATATTATAAGGGACTAGCTATTCTTCAAGCAGATACTGGGAGGAAAAAAGATGAGAAGCATGAAAAATACAATGATTTTGGCCTCCTACCATCTGCTTGGAGATTAGAGACTTCAGGGGCATAATATTATACACAACCCCATTGACATCCAGGCCACAGTTCTATACTGGGTTCTTGGGAGAATACCAGTTCTGCTTCTTAGAGTGGCTCCGTCATCTTTAAGGTCTGACTTCTGGATATAGGAGCATTCTTTTTACACAACCAGTAAGTACCTGCTGGTTGTGTAAAAAGAATTCTCCTATCACTCGGAGTCCTATGTCCTATATTCTACCAACCTGATGAAACTATTTTCTGGTCTGACTTTGTTTGCCAAAATGACAGGAATCCAATCTAGGTACACCCAGGTAAACAAATTTGTCTGATTCATTGCCCCTTCACCAGCTCTAGTCTAAATATGTGACGGAAATCAGTTTGACAGAACCCAGAGTAAACAACTGTGGCCTGTATTCTCTACAAGTGTACATACATGTACAGACATACATGGGGTCTGCCACCATTTCATACATATCACACGGCGTGGTATGGTTAACATCTACTAACATCATTCCTCGGGGTCACAGATACACAAACACAAACAGATGCATCTAAAGAGGTCTCCAGTTCAACATCCCCCAGTATGAAGCACTCTATATACATTTGTATATGCATACCTGGGGCTACTGCACTAGAGATCTCTCAACAACATACTGTTTTTCTAAGTGGCAGATACACGTAACCCGATGGATAAATGATAACAGAACTTTTAACATTGAATTCTATCACAATTTACAAACTAAAACTGCAGACATAGTAGGACACCAACAGCTAAAAGTAAATACTCACTAGTGGCCATAGCCGGTGCAGTACTCAGCCGCTGAACTCACCTAAAGGAGCAAGGAGAAGACAACTGTCATAAGTGTTGAATGAAATACGTTTTTTCACTATTTTTGTCTCACCACCACCGGTTTGCTAGGGCATCCTCACTCCCCTGGGCACAAAGTCCCGCGAGGGGCATTGCCCAGTATTACGTAGATGTAGATGTTGATAAGTGATTTGCAGAAGTCTCATTCTTATTCTGGACACTTTTTGCATTTTGTTTATTTGTCTGTTTGTTTTGTTTGTTTGTTTGTCTGTGACAGTTTTTTCGATGTCTAATTTATCACAGAATGCTTCTCATCCTTATTTTGAAAATGCACACATTCGTGACAGTTTTTTTTTAACTGCAAATATCTCTGTTTATACAATTCATGAGTCAAAAGATCTTTTTTAACCATGTTCTTTCTAAAGACATAACTAGAATATATATCTAAAATGTAATCCCCTTGGATTTGCCAAATGACATGTGAATTGTGAATCTAACTTGTACATTAAAGGTATTTCATGCATGTGTTGACAACTTATCTACGGTGTATTCATTCATCTATCTATGGTTCGTTATAATGTTTTAGATAAGATTATCATTTAATTTGATGAGTGAGAGTGTGAGTGAGTGAATTTAGATTATTTCTTGTTGTCAAACAAAGGAAACAACAAATGGATGCCAACTTTTCATGGAAATGCAGCGAATCACCAAATCTTACAAGCCCAGCCCGAGTTACGTGCAGTCCCTCAGGTATTACTACATGTAACGTGTCGGGTTGCATAACATATGGCTGTTACGTGCTATTTATAAAGGTGGGTGGGTTTGTTTGTTTTAGGCCCTTTGGCTGAAAAGATCATCAACAACTTATGCAACCATGCTTTAAAACCAAAAATCATCACAGATTTTAGCGTCTTTCTTAGTTTGATTCATAATTTTGGAAAATGAAAGATTTTTGAGTTTCTTTGTTTCACTTCCGTGTATCTGTTCCCCTTTATCAGAAACTCGCCACTAAACGTTTAACACATGTCCCCATCCCGGTTTATCCTACCCTTATATACCTGGCCATTACATTAAATAAGGCACATTGTAACAGACACATACAGGAAATCTCTGTTTTTACGCGATCACAACGATGTACAGTGTTTGAGTGTGTTTTGTTTCCACGCCCCCCTCCCTCAACAACAACAAAACATGTCAAGTTGTCGACCAAAACAACACACATAAAATCGACAACAAAACCACTTACTTCGTTCAGCAGCACGACTAAGATGGTCAGAAGGACTCCATACCACCTACTCATGGCAAAATTTATCCCGCTATGTACGCTAAAACCGTGTAAAATCAGAATTAGTGCGATCTCTTTGTCTCCGTCTTGTACCGAGCTCCGTCCTCCAGTACAAACCTGTCCCTTATGACGTCACGATCGTCTCCTCGGCAACCTTCGGCTATTTTCGTACTATGACGTCACCATCGAGGCCTCGGGCAGCTTCGGCTGTTTCCGGAGACGTGACGTCACGTCTGTTTCCGGAAGCTCGAACGAACACTGCAAAGCTAGACCGGTCGGTAGGTTTGTTATTACGTTTTTTCACGTTTAAAAAGTATTTTATGCCCCACGGAAGCTGGAATTAGTACAGATGGTAGCGTTTGTGTTAAGTGATACGTCAAGGTTAATGTGGTAAAGTCAAAGTGCGCTTGTGGGACGTTAGCGTTAAATAACGGTACCACCTGGTAAAGGTTGCCATCCATCATACACAAACAGGTGGGAAGGACTGCCATATGTGAGGGGGCGTGAAGAAAACGTGCACGTCTTTAAGATGTTATTAACGTGAGGAACGCTGCTTTAAGGAGGGATGGGTTCTAGTGTTGCAGAATTTGTTGGCTCTAAAGGATGTGGTTGTGTAATCAATTTAGAAAATTAAGTAGCATTTATAGATGAGGTCTGAAAATAGATAGATTTACCTGAATTTAACAGGTGAAAAGGATAAAGATCTTACTTCTCTAAATAACACTAGCAAAGTGACTTGAATATCTAAGATAAGTGAAAAGACTGCAGAAAGGGAGAAGAGAGCAGCTACTTGTGTATACTACTTTTAAGTATACATTCAAATCAATACCTTTGCTGGATCTCTAAGATCAATGTTATCTAACATGTCTAAAAATCTCCTTTCCTTAATGTTGAGGTACTCAAAAGGACAATCAAGAATACGGACAATGCCACCACAGTGATCTAGAAGACTGCTAATCATTAGGAGAGGAATGTCAGAGTATCACACTGACTATGACGTTGGTCTTAAGATGCTGAATGAGTGAGAAGACATCAGACATGTTCGACAGGAGTCTGAGATGACTAAAGATCAATGCGCGTCTAAAAATCTCCCTATCCTTTGTTCAGGTACTCTAAAGGACAGTCAAGCAGAAGGACGATGCCACCACAGTGATCAGAAAACCGTTTATCGTCTCAGGATTAAGACAGACTAAGACTTTGGTTTAAGATGCTGAATGAGTGAGAAGACGTCAGCCATGTTCGGCAGGAGTCTGAGACGTCCCGGGTTCCCGCTCGTCCCGGTGTGTGCGGGGATCGTGGTGGGGTACATCCTCCGGGGGCTGTTCGACAGTACCTTTCTCTCCATCATCGAGGAGAAACGGTATGTAACGGCCATGACCTTTGACTTAACGACCATGACCTTTGACTTAACGGCCATGACCTTTGACTTAATGGCCATGACCTTTGACTTAATAGCCTTGACCTTGGATTAATGGCCATGACCTTTGACTTAACGGCCATGACCTTTAACTTAAGGGCCATGATCTTTGACTTAACGGTCATGACCTTTAACTTAACGGCCATGACCTTTAACTTAACGGCCATGACCTTTGACTTATGATGTAATTAGATATTGACATGACTAGACCATAATGGAGGCAGAGCTTAGATTAGCAGGTTACTAATTGTTAGGTAATCCCTGATTGGTTGGGTGGTGAGAGCATCCAACCGGCTTACCTTGATTGGCTAAGTTAGACAAGCTTTTGTTATGTCAGTTGAGCTTCTACTAGTAGATTGTTTGGAGTTATCGGTCAGTCGGTGCCCATGGGACTGAGGTAAGCACACTTGTGGACTAGTCCCTCTGTTGGATTGCATTACTAGTTGATTAGACCAACTCTCTCTGTATTATTTAAACTCTGTATTGTAATTAGACCTGGCGATAGACCTATCTTATCCCTAGAGCTGTAACTGTAATCTTGCTGTAATCATATTGAGGCACCTTGTATTATATGTTACTCAGGTATAGCATAGATCAAATAAACACATGGCTCACAAATAGTTATCAAATTGGTTTGGCTCTGAGTTTCTGCTAAGCTAAATTAAATATAGAACTTAGAAACCAAACACCCTAAACATTTCAGGTACAAGAAGATGAGCAGTGAGAAGGAAGCGACGCCCGCGCACTGCAAACCCTGCCCGCTGTGCGCACTCTGTTCTGACTGTTGGAGACACGACACCATAGAGGAGCCGTACCGCCCCAAAACCATGTACGAAGTCATCCGGTGGTTTTACTTCACTGACAAACATCTGTACGAAAACCTGGACGACGATCCGAGAATTGGGCTGATCGGGAGATGGAAAGAGGATGTGCAGGTTTAAACCTTTCTGTTTTAAGATACTATGTTTGTTTGTTTGTTTGTTCTTTATTTAACCAGGGTGGACGCATGTTGCTTGACGGCGTTTTTATTTTCAAAGCCCCCTGGGGGGAGAACCCCAAGCATTTGTTGTTGATTTAAGAACACAAATCTCGTCATTAGTCCGTATAAATGTAAAGCTGTAATTTGCCAAAATAAATGTAAAGCTGTAATTTGCCAAAATAAATGTAAAGCTGTAATTTGCCAAAATAAATGTAAAGCTGTAATTTGCCTCGGCCAAAGATTGTAAGTGTAAAAGTATGCAATTCAGCCTGTGGCTGCTAGTTCACCTTTATTCGTGTGGTAACCTATATCTGTTGCTTCTAGGAGTAGGGTATTTAGAGATATCAAGGTAACGTCAAACTGCAATATTTCTTATATTTCTATACATTCAAAATTTTGCAATTTGAAACCAATGTCCATCGACTTAATATCCCTAAATGCCCTGCTTTTAAGAACAACGGATATACTAGTAGGTCATCCCATGGATAAAGGTGAACTAGCATTGTACTTTTTGTCTGATCATGCTGATAGAATAAAACCATTCATTTTTCATTCATTCAGGATATACAGGAACAGGCTATAAGGATAATCAGTAAGGAAGAGAAAACTCAGTGGAGACTTGTGAAGCTAAATTACGGCTACAAGAGAATAGATGCGTTTCGAGGGATGGACTACGTTTTAGACATGGAAGTGGCGAAGGCAGACGGGACAGAAAAGGGGCGTAAACTGGTCCACCTGGTGAGGTCGACACGCCCGCACGTCAGGATGCTGAATCTGCAAAACGTCGCGCAGGAAACTGTCGTCCACTTCATTGTGCCGTTGTCAAGGGTTACGGACCGACTCAGGGATTTCATGAAGGTATGTCAGATTAATATGGTCACGTCAGAATCCGTTTGTATTGTGTCTGTTTCTGTCAGCCTTTTTAGCTACAGGCTAGTTGAGCAGCCTTGGCTGTGCATGCTGAACTCTTGCCTGGGTACCATCCCATTTCTACCGGGGCTCCTTACACTCGCTACCGTAAAAAATATTTTTAATACTGACCAAAGGTGGTCATATAGTATAAAGATACTTTCCAAAGCTGATTATATCTATCATATTAACCATTAAGTGTTCTGTTGATTCATTGATGGATAGATTTGTAGATTCATTCACTCATTCGTTTACTTATTCATTTATTCACTCATTCATTTACTCATTCATAATTCATTTACCAATTCATTAATTCACTCATTCATTCACTCATTCATTCACTCATTCATTTGCTCATTCATTAGTTCATTTACCAATTCATTAATTCACTTTCATTCACTCATTCATTCACTCATTCATTAGTTCATTTACCAATTCATTCATTGATTCATTCATTCACTCATACATTCCCTCCTTCCCACCTGCAGGTGTATGAGAAGGTTTGCCTGGAGATTGGCATGGACACTCACTCATTCATTCATTTACTCATTCACTCACTCATTCATTTGCTCATTCATTAGTTCACTCATTAATTCACTCATTCATTCATTCATTTGCTCATTCATTAATTTATTCACCAATTCATTAATTCACTTTCATTCACTCATTCATTTCCTCATTCATTAATTCACTTTCATTCACTCATTCATTTCCTCATTCATTAATTCATTTACCCATTCATTCACTCATTCATTCACTCACTCATTCACTCATACATTCACTCCTTCCCACCTGTAGGTGTATGAAAAGGTTTGCCTGGAGACGGTAGCGGCCGTCAGCCTCCTGGGGGGTCTGTTCCTTCACTCATTCATTCACTCACTCATTCACTCCTTCTTTCCTTCATTCATTCACTCACTCTTTCCCTCCTGCAGGTGTATGAGAAGGTTTGCCTGCAGACCGGCATGGACACTCATTCATTCATTTATAGATTCATTCACTCATTCATTTGCACATTCATTAATTCATTTACCAATTCATTAATTCACTCGTTCATTTACTCATTCATTCCCCCCTTCCTTCCCACCCACAGGTGTATGAGAAGGTTTGCCTGGAGACCGGTGCTGCCGTCAGCCTCCTCGGTGTTCTGTTCCGGGACAGTCCTGAGGACCAGACCAGCCTGGACCAGTGTCACTCACTCACTCATTCACTCATTCATTCATTCACCCATTCATTCATTCATTCATCACTCATTCATTCCTTCCTTCCCTACTGCAGGTGTATGAGAAGGTTTGCCTGGAGACGGTGCTGCTGTCAGCCTCCTCGGGGTTCTGTTCCTTCACTCATTCATTCAGTCATTCACTCACTCATTCACTCCTTCCTTCCTTCCTTCATTCACTCATTCATTCCTTCCCTCCCACAGGTGTATGAGAAGGTTTGCCTGGAGACGGGCGCTGCCGTCAGCCTCCTTGGTGTTCTGTTACAGGACAGTCCTGAGGACCAGACCAGCCTGGACCAGTGTCATTCACTCACTCATTCATTCACTCACTCACTCATTCACTCACTCCCTCCTTCCCACCTGCAGGTGTATGAAAAGGTTTGCCTTGAGAGCGGCGCTGCCGTCAGCCTCCTCGGTGTTCTGTTCCGGGACAGTCCTGAGGACCAGACCAGCCTGGATCAGTGCAAGCAGATGTTCGATCAGTACGCGGCCAAGTACCCCGCCGCGGCGATACGGTAATGCTACTTTTCCGTAAGGCAGAGGCAGCCTATTTTGATTCTCGGTAATTCGTAGAGATAGCCGTGTTTTGTAATGAGGCAACCGCATGTTGCATAAATGCTTTACTTCATTTTAGCATAATACATAGTTTTTTTTATTACAGCTTTTTTTCCTGAATTCAGTGTAAAATGTTGTCAGGACCCCCCATGCAGACCCTCAGAAGTGACAAAAGCCATTTGACATGGCTATGCAGGCTTTCCAGTTGACGTCATCAGCGCCATGTTAGATTACTGTAAAACACGCGAAGATGCTACTGCTTGATCCTATTACCAGCCAACATGGTCACACGGGGATTCAAATGATAATCATTATGACGTCAATGGAAAGCCTGTATTGTTATTATCTTGTAAGGTATGTGGAGGCGGACGGGGAGTTTTCCCGCGCTATCGGGTTGGACACGGGAGCCCGACAACTGCCGCCAGATGCTCTACTGTTCTTCTGTGACATCGATGTGGACTTCGACCAAGGTGCGCTTTTTTGTTTGTCCATCTTTAGGTTCTGTTAACTGTACATATGTCTCTGTGTGTATGTGTATGCCTGTGTACATGTGTCTGTGTGGCAAGTGTGTCTGTGTGAGTTTGTGTGTGTGTGTGGCTATGGGACCGGTGAGGTGAGGTGAGAGAGATGTGTGTGAGTGTATGTGTGTGTGTGTGTGTGGCTATGGGACCGGTGAGGTGAGGTGAGAGAGGTGTGTGTGTGAGTGTATGTGTGTGTGTGTGTGTATGTGTCAGCAAAATTAGCCTGGTATCCTAAACTAATACAGCTGTCAAGTGTCTTTGTCCTCTAATGCATGATCTTCCACCTTTATTCCATGTTTAGCCAACAAATGATGAAAAGACTTGGCAGGTTTGGATATCAGTCTTACCAGAATAGGTTGACAGTAAGGATAGGAATACCTTCATTGTCTTCTACACTGTGCATCCTATACTTTGTCATAAGTCATATTATAATTACATTGTAAGAACTGGCGAACCTATTACCAACTCACATTTTATGTTGCACAGACTTAAATGTAAAAACCTTTATATTCCATATTCTCAGGATTCCTGCAGAGATGTCGGAACAACGCCGAGGTCGGCCGGCAGGTTTTCTACCCGGCGGTGTTCTCTCAGTACGACCCCGACCTTGTGATGGAGGGCATCCCTGGAAAACCCAAACCTACAAATCTCCGGGACATCAACAAATACAATGGTAAGGACACACACAAACCTACAAATCTCCGGGACATCAACAAATACAACGGTAAGGACACACACAAACCTACAAATCTCCGGGACATCTCCAAATACAACGGTAAGGACACACACAAACCTACAAATCTCCGGGACATCAACAAATACAACGGTAAGGACACACACAAACCTACAAATCTCCGGGACATCAACAAATACAACGGTAAGGACACACACAAACCTACAAATCTCCGGGACATCAACAAATACAATGGTGAGGACACACATACAAACCTATCAACATCAACAAGTCACTCACTGTGCAGGGCTCAAAAATCACTTTTAGGAATAGTTCTCTCTTGCGCATCTGTTTCTCTCTTGCGCATCTGTTTCTCTCTTGCGCATCTGTTTCTCTCTTGCGCATCTGTTTCTCTCTTGCGCATCTGTTTCTCTCTTGCGCATCTGTTTCTCTCTTGCGCACCTGTTTCTCTCTTGCGCATCTGTTTCTCTCTGGCGCACCTGTTTCTCTCTTGCGCATCTGTTTCTTTCTGTGCATCTGTTTCTCTCTTGCACATCTGTTTCTCTCTTGCGCACCTGTTTCTCTCTTGCGCATCTGTTTCTCTCTTGCGCATCTGTTTCTCTCTTACGCACCTGTTTCTCTCTTGCGCATCTATTTCTCTTTCGTGCACCTGTTTCTGTCTAGCGCACCTGTTTCTCTCTTGCACATCTGTTTCTCTTTCGTGCACCTGCTTCTGTTTCGCGCATCTGTTTCTCTCTTGCGCATCTGTTTCTCTCTTGCGCATCTGTTTCTCTCTTGCGCATCTGTTTCTCTCTTGCGCATCTGTTTCTCTCTTGCGCATCTGTTTCTCTCTTGCGCATCTGTTTCTCTCTTGCGCACCTGTTTCTCTCTTGCGCATCTGTTTCTGTCTTACGCACCTGTTTCTCTCTTGCGCATCTGTTTCTCTCTTGTGCACCTGTTTCTCTTTCGTGCACCTGCTTCTGTTTCGCGCATCTGTTTCTCTGTCGCGCATGTGTTTCTCTCTTTTGCATCTGTTTCTCTCTTTTGCATCTGTTTCTCTCTTGCGCATCTGTTTCTCTCTTGCGCATCTGTTTCTCTCTTGCACATCTGTTTCTCTCTTGGGCACCTGTTTCTCTCTTGCGCATCTGTTTCTCTCTTGCGCATCTGTTTCTCTCACGCGCATCTGTTTCTCTCTTGAGCATTCTGTTTCTCTCTTGCGCATCTGTTTCTCTCTTGGGCATCTGTTTCTCTCTTGCGCATGTGTTTCTCTCTTGCGCATGTGTTTCTCTCTTTTGCATCTGTTTCTCTCTTGCGCATCTGTTTCTCTCTTGCGCATCTGTTTCTCTCTTGTGCATCTGTTTCTCTTTTGCGGACCTGCTTCTCTCTTGCGCACCTGTTTCTCTTTTGCCCACATATTTCTGTCATGCACCTGTTTCTGTCGAGCATCTGCTTCTCTCTTGCGTATCTGTTTCTCTCTTACGCACCTGTTTCTCTCTTGTGCACCTGCTTCTCTCTTGCGCACCTGTTTCTCTGTCGCGCACATATTTCTGTCGCGCACCTGTTTCTTTGTCGCGCACCTGTTCCTGTCGAGCATCTTGTGTGGTTTTACTGTGCCTGGTCCCGACCTCCGGTTGTTGATGTATGATGTACTGTGGCTATGTAAAAACTAATGTGACTTATTGTAGTCAGACCGAGTCTCGGACAAATTTGTGTGGCAGGATCATAAGTTATTTGTTTTTTGTTTGTTAGTGCTCTCTTTCTGTAACGTTTCTTGCTGTACTTTGGCCTTGGTTATTTGTTTGGGTCTGTGTTTATTTGTTTGGGTCTGTGTTTTGGATATATTATGGCAATGGATGGCCTGTATGAACAGATGTTTTTCTATTTGTTTGTCTCTTTATTCATCTGTATTTTTCTTCATCACTATCTGTTTCAGGATTTTGGATGTACTAGGGTTACGGCATGGCTTGAATGTACAGTTGTTTGTTTATTTGTTTGTTTGTCTGTTTACCCCAGGATTTTGGATGTACTACGTTAATGGCATGTCCTGTATATACAGATGTTTATTTGTTTGTTTACTTGTTTGTTTACCGCAGGATTCTGGATGTACTACGGCTACGGCATGGCGTGTATGTATAACCAAGACTACCGCTCCGTGGGGGGGTTCAACCTGGACATCCATGGGTGGGGGGGCGAGGACGTTGAACTCTACGAGCGACACGTCAGGAGTGACCTTCAGGTACGCACAGTTTCTTTCTTAGTCTTTGTTGTGTTTAGCCTTTTACCTACCACTTTTACTTCTTTAAGAAAGCCTAAGCTTAGAGAGTTAAATGAAAGAAAGCATGAAAGTTATTGATTGATTGATTCATTGACATGTCCATGATTGACTTTTGAATTTGCAATAACAATGGTAAAGGAGCTACAGGAGCTACAGATACTGTAAATGCATTTAAGTTGGCGGAGATTTAATTTCGCGGTAGCAGAAAAAAGACTTTTTGTGGTGGTTTAAAGTAAGCGCCATGCACTGTAGTCTCTTACTGCCATGTGAAAATGTTACCATGAACATTAAACCAACGTGAAAGTTTCTAGCCTGGTATTCAGCCGGTAATATAGCTCCCGAGGTCTCTTCTCGCCGCAGGGCAAGGACAAAGAGGAGAGAAGAGCTCCGGGAGCCTATATTACGGCTGCATACCAGGCTAGAAAGTTTCTGCATTTACAGTACATGTATTTCTGTGATTGCTTCAATAACATTGCCTTTTTATTTTCGGGGCTATTACAGGTGTTCCGTGCCATGGACCCAGCCCTGGTCCAATGTTACCTCCACACTAACTCCCCTCTGTCTGCTCCCCCTGTACTACTTACTTCAGGTGTTCCGTGCCAGGCTGTACCACCTCACTAACTACCCTCTGTTTGCTCCCTCTGCACTACTTACTGCAGGTGTTTCGTGCCATGGACCCCGCACTTGTCCACCGTTACCACGCCAAGACCTGTGACCCCGACTTGACCCGCGACCAGTACCGGATGTGCGTCGGCGCGCTGTCCGAAACGATGGCGTCCAAAGCGCAGCTCGGGGTCAAACTACTGACCTTGCAGGGGAAGCTACCACCGGCTGCCTGAGGGGTGCTGAGTTGTATACAAAGGAATCACTAAGAAATCTGTAACAAATTTATTTTATGTACAGTCAAACCTGTACTTAAGTAGTGACCAGTTCTGGACAAGGACTACAATGTGACCACTTTTTAACAAGCAAAAGTCTGTCATTATAGACTTGATTTATTATACAGAATTTAGTGATGAGAGCAAATGATAGTAAGGTTTAATTCATGTGATTGAAAAGGCAGTAGAAATGAGGAAATCTTGAGCAACTTTTACAATCTTGCCACTATCTACGTTGCCATTAAAAACTTCTGCCAGTCTTGCCATTGATCCATTTTCGCACTACAGGTAACATGGGGTCCAGCCTTTTATCAAGGAAGCTCATCTGTGTTGGTTGTGATCATAGTACAATGCTTAACTTCCTTCAAACACAATGGTATGCATGGATCAAAATGTAAACTAGCTAGAGATCTTACACATGATCAGCAATTGGTCAAACTTGCCAGGAAGTTTAAAATGCCCACTGTCTCAGCCTTGTTAGCTTTGGTTCGCTCCCAACAGTTCTTTAAGCTCTACTGGATGAAAATGTGCTATGGAAGAAGCTCTGTCTTCCTTCGAACTGTTATATAGGTGTCATTAAACACATAAGTGGCCTGACGTTCCATAGGTAGTTATCATAAGACAATCAGGTATGTAGGTTTTAAGATGGGCATTAGCTATTCATCGTGACATTGTTCCTATAATAGCGCCATCATCTTTAATATTTCACTATGTTTTATCATGTGCAAATGACTTAAGTTAGCCAAATCAAGTCATGTTGCCTCTAGAATCTAGATTCAACTTTCATGTCTAAGAAAAAGTCTTGGACTATTATACGTTTATACCTGTATGATTGTACACATTGTGACAGAATATATGATATCATACAGTAAATAATTATGCAGTAAAAAGTTAAGTTGCAGAATTGGAAGACAAAATTATCAGATTTTGACCGACCAAAGTTTCTTGGACTGAAAGGAACTCGTGTCGTAAACATGTGCCAAGACACCCAGACTGTCCTGTCTTTCCTTACCCACCTTCTTAAGACAAGACTCAGATCCTTGGTGTTTTCTTGCTTATCTATGCAGAACTTAAGTCTTATTTAAGACTTCTTGAATGCGGGTACTAGTATCTATTGTTCAGAGATGTATGTAAATAATATACGTAAACTATAGCGTGTGTATTCTCAGTTGCCTAATGCCAATGCAATAATGTCGCATAATGCAATCATGGATGTTAATGAATTGTTTGATTGAATACTGTCATCAGGATGTGAAATTCTCATAGAATTATATAGTTAGAGTTTAGCTTCTTATGATTTTTCTATTGCCTAAAGTTGTACAAATGATAAACAAAAGAAAGAGATAAGAGTATATCAAAACTTGATGCCAAGTACAAGTATATGACCTTGATTGATTGATTGATTGTGCAACTATAACCAAAGCCAATACAGCAATGCAAGCAAAATTGACAAATCACTGTAGGTTCTTACAGAATTGATTGTATAGAATGAAAGTTTACAAATAGAATAAACCAGATAGTATAGTTAAACTGAGTGAGTTAATAATTGAGAGTTAGTGAGGCTGTTTTAGTGAGAGTGAATGAATGTGTGAGTGAGTGAGTGGATAAGTGAGTGTACTGAAAAAGTTATTGACTCAAATCCAACTACAAGTAAGTTAGACAATATATAATTGAGGGTTGTTACCTTTATAAGAAAATCTAGATGGAAAAGTTTGTATATTAAAACATATACCATGGGTATGAGTACACTTCTTAGTTGTTATTTAGACTCCTAGATATGTTAAATGAGGATTGTGTAATATTACATTTACTTACTAGATTATTTGCTGCAGTTGTGAATTTTGGAAGCAGAAATAAGCATCATGAATGTGAAAAATATCACCTTGTCTCTTTGCTAGCCTGTGTTCACACAATCTCTCACTAAAAAAAGGTAAAGTTAAAGTTTGCCCATGCATCTGCAGACGCGTAGGGTGGCGCCCATCCCCACTTCGAAGCCCTTGGGCCACACATGTGCAAGCCACTACAGCAGGGGGCTGGTCCACTGGTAGTGATGTGTGTTTAACTCCCATACTCTTCTCATTAGCTGGCTGGCTGGGGTAATGACCCCCTCCTAGTTACTGGCAACTGTAAGGCCGGCCGCTTGGAACGCGATTTTAGTCAGGCTACATCTTTGCCATCTTTCAGACAATTTCCCTTTTGGGCTCAAGCCAGAACATGATGAATTGACAGATTTAGTTACAGGAACATGATAAAATTGAACTCATGATGAAAGAGGAAGTGCAAGTCCATAAAAGGCTGCTGCTTCCTTATAGAAACTGGAAGGGAAACAAAAATGTTGGAGGAAGTACATTTTGGCCATTTTTTCCTCTTGTGGAAACTGCAACAGAAACAAAAGTATTCAAATTTGACCTCAATAAAGGTTTGACATCCTGTTAACTGAATAAGTTTTCTAAAATGCCTTAGAAAATCTTCAAAAATTTCTGAAATTAGAACGTCTATATCCAGACAGAACTTCAGTATCGCATTTTATGTTCAATAGATAGAAATCCTAGACACAAAGTAGGCAAAACAAAATAAAGAAAGGAAGAAAGAAAACTTAACACACTCTCAATGACATCCATACGTTGTATGTCAGATATAAAATGGGCAAGGTTTCATGTGTATTTATATTTGCCCTCTATCGTTTTTGGTTAGCAAAGTTCTGTACTTGGACAGCACCAAACCGAGAAGACCAAAACAGTTTAAACTTGACTCGAAATTTCAAAGTCATTCTGTCTATTCTTTGCCTGCAGTTCAAACAAACATCGCTAGGTGGCGCCCGTGAGAGGTCAAAGTAGGTCAATATTGGCTCGGGCGACACTTGAATGGAGGCCGCGAGAAAAGAGCAAACAAGAACTGCGCTCCTCGGGTGTATAACGGTTTTTAAGTGTTCGGACTTGCACACGAGGGCTGTTTGCCGCTTCTGAAGACACAAAGAAGCGCCACGAATCCCAGGAGGATCACAGAAAGGCCGGATTAACCGATAAGAAACTTGTATCAAGTTGACGATCTGAACCGGGCCGCGAGGATCGCCAAAAGGAGTCCGATGTGAGTTTTGGCCAACGGAAGTGACTCCGCCACTGATAGCTCCAGTATGGGGAACGGGGAGAGTACGCCAGACCCTGCCCTGCGACACAACACCACCGCAGCAAGCATGAAGAGCCCCATGCCGGACCAGACAGAGCTAGAGGAGAGGTTCGCCAGAGTTTTGGTGAGTGAAACTTTGTTTCGCGAGTCCCTCTCGACCCCCTGCTGTCCGCCCCCCTCCCCATTGTCTCTTCGTGGGGGCGGAAAATACGGAAGTTGTTCGAAACGCTCGAAACGATTTAATGTTTCCACAGCAAGTTTCGGAAATGCAGCGTCTGACTTCGGTTGTTTGTTGTGGTTTTCCGCTGTTTGGTTTGTAGATTTTACCCGGTTTACACTGAAAACAAAAGAGTTTGAAAGTTTATGAAGTTTGTGACATGACGGTTTAACGTTTGGTCAACAGCTGGGCGTGGAAAGTGGACCAAAGTGACACTGGAAAAACTGTTCGTAACACTCAGAATGACTCATGACTGTTTCCTCCCAAAAACTAAAGAAATGTTAGACTTATAATTTGAGTGGGTAGGTTGTTAATGTTCAACTTTTAAAGTAGATAAAACAAAACAAAATTAGATCGAACAGCAAGGGAGTGAACCTCCATACATCGAAAAGGATTCGAAAATGATAAATAATGTATTATGTAATCAGTGATTATGGTAACTAACTGTCTTGCCAATTGTGCAAATGAATTAAATCTTGATTAGTTAACGCAACATAATTGTTAAACCTCTGTATGACGTAACGCACCAGTCCTGTACTTAGTTAGACTCTTAGAGTTATTGAGTACTAGTTACAAGACGTGAGGTGTAACGTTACTATTAATAGGGTCTGAGTCATTGAAGTGGGCGGGAGAGTCTGATGGTGTACAGGTCTTAGGAAGTGTAGTGGGCTCTTTAACAAGTTCAAGGTGTGGCTCAAGACAAGGAGTTACGACTTCCCTCTTTGATCTCTGGAGCAAATCAGGGTTCAAAGCAATGACGGCAAGGCCGGGATTCGAACACTGGACAAATGATCCAGATGCAGATTTCCTTAACTTTGATATGAAGTTGTGACCACTAATAACTCCTCAGTGAAACACAGCAGCTTTGTGACTTGCAATTTCCTGAGCAAATTAGGGCTCAAACTCAAACTTTAGTCAAAGTGCTGACGGCAAGGCCAGGATTCGAATCTTAAAGTATATATGATCCAGCTGAAGGCTTTCTCAACTTGAATAGGAAACTGTATCCAGCGCAAGTTACTACAACCATGTACTAGTAGTAACTTCATGACTTGCAAACTTCTTTGATCTGTCCCACAAGTCTGGGCTCAGACATCAGTGGCAAGGTTGGGATTTGATCACTTGTAGTTGTACTACTAGTACACATATGATCCAAATGGGAAATTGTTTGTATCCAGTATACCTGCTCTTCAGAGAAACACACCAGCTTCGCTGTGAAGCTTGTAGTGTTTTAAAATCATTTTATCTCTCAACACTGATAACAGTGAACACAAAGATAAACTGTTTCTTTTACTTTTTCTGTAGTGAGGATGTTCCTACCTTACTTGATATTTTTATTGATAATGAAGAAAATGGGAGGGACACAAATAAAATACCAAAAACAAAACTTGAGTCTCACTGGGACATTTTAGCTCAAAACAACAGGGTTTTAGGGTCAAATAACATTTTTTCATGGGGTTTTCCAGCACTTAAGTACTAGAAGCAGGGCTGTTCAGCTTTGATCTGGTAGTATTTAGTTGTTTGTTTTTGTGAGTTTTGTCCCAGTGAAAGTTATGCTTCCAAACAGTGCACATTGGACATAAACACTGTGCATAACAGTACAACGCCCCCCTCACATTCTTGGCAGCACAGCCATATCAACAGGAAGAACTTGAACTTGATTTAAAGTGGAACTCTCCGGAGGTGGTGACAGTTGGTCATCATACTATTCATAGACACAGAAAGGGCTGGTGTCGAAATGTGCAGTGAAACGAACAGATAGTGATAAACTAAGCTGTCTCCAGGACCTGTATATATCTTGCTTGTATACCCATTTAAAAAAAACTAAACTTGATGACATGAAATTGATGAAAATGTGTTTTTGTAAGCTTAAAACAACAGGTTTGACAACAAAAATCAACAACCATTGTTGGGTTTACAGGAGACCTTGCTACATCATCAGGGCTATTGATTATTGATTGGAAATCATTAACAAACTTCCTGGCCTGGCAGGTAGAAATGTATTGATCTGGGTTGATGTGAATAATATCAGACTTGTGGCCAAACCACACGACATCAGGTCCAACCTGCCATTGCTGATCTATGTCAGAAATGTAAAACTTTTGCCAAAATCCTCTGAGGAAAAAATTCTTAAGGAAAATACATAAATATAAAAGGTTCAAGGCTTAGTAGTCCCATAGCGTTTTTTAAGACCGTAGGGCAGTGGGCTTTTACATTACTGAGGAACGGCCAATAAACAGCAGCACTACGCCCTGGATGTTTTGCCCCAACACAAACTAGGGGTGTTATCCAGTAACCGAACAAGAACAAGAATGTCTTAGTAAGTCTAGGTCACATGTATTGGGAGGCAGAGCCCCTCCTTCTCCTTCCACTGCCTTTTACCTCCCCAACCAAAGTCAGGTATCCATTTTTACACCTGGGTGGAATGAAGAAAGTCGTATTATAAAGTGCCTTTCTGAAGGGCACTGCTAGTACATCAGTGGCATGTCAGGGGATTCAAACCCAGGACCTCTTGGTTCTGGGCCAAACACTCTAACCACTATGCCAACATGGGGATGGGGTTTTGTGCGCGTGAAAAAGTCGCGCGTGAAAAGTTGCGCGTGAAAAATCTGCGCGTGACACTATGCAAATTAGCTGATTCCCAAGGGATTAAAAAAGTTTCTGCAGTTTTATACTTAAAAGCTCAAACAAGATGGCACAAAATGGAATTAAGTATCATCAGCGTTCCCGCCAGGTTCTTGAAAGTATGCGTCCAAATATTTGGGAGGGAGGTATTGAGCGCCGGAGGCGCGATACGAGCGCCGCAGGCGCTCGCATTTTAGGGGGGTCCGGGGGCATGCTCCCCCGGGAAAATTTGGAGTTTCAAACCCTCTAAAACACAATTTCCCGCAATTTGAGAGGAAAATCATGCGCTTGAGATTGGATGTCGGTTGCCTCTTTACTCTCGTTATTCAGTAATCGACAACCGCCCTCTCTCAAAAAAATACACTATAGCGCGGGGAATCAGCCGTCCGTGATCTGGCCCGGGTATAATTTCTCCAGACATGAAAATTTTTGGATTTTTTATGCTTCGCAACAGGGCTCTAGCCAGTTCGTCAGCCCATGGAAAAATTCTGCCAATTTCTTCCGTCATTGAAAATGTCGACCTCGTGCGATCGATGTTGCGCCCTCCCTCATCAGCTCATCAAATAGTTTTCCGAGACGACAAAATAACGACGCCATTACACTTTGTGTTTTTTCTTCTATTTTTCCCGATGATTTTACTCAAATTTTTCGAATCGGTGGGGTTTTACAAGGCCGTGCCGTCATTTTCCACGAGCGTGCGTTTGTTTCCTGCGACCTCAGGTAACCCCGTTTTCGGCGTGAAGTCTTTGGCTGGATTTCTTTTTAGATAGACCAAGAACGTTATACATTACTCGAAGGAGGACGATCTCTTGCCTCTTTGGCAGTGATCAGTGCCGGGGTAGCCTTGAAGTAGTAGCCAGAAAGACGTTCCACCGTGCTGGGCGCTGCGATCGACGGTCCGTCTTGGGAGGGGGGGGGGGGACGTGCCGCGCCATGTGCCACGGAGGCCAACGCCAGTGCACAGCCGACTCGATCGACGCTTGACAACAATATTGCGGCCCCTTTTCTGCCACAAATTTTGTCTTTTTGAAACAAAACAAATTTGGAAATAAGAAATAAAGAGTATAGTTTTGGATTCTTCACTTATTTACCGCGCACCGCTTTTTTAACTTGGATAAATGGGGAAACTTTAATAGTAAATTGTTAGCAGCTAGGGAAGAAACTTGCCAGACGACACGGGCGGCTACCAATATCACAAAACAACGTCACGTGCGCTAATACTCGGTAACTTTTCTCCGATGACCAATGACAGAGTACATCATTACATTTATCAAACGCTGATTGGTTATTAAGATGATTAGATTTGGACCTCGTGGCCAATCTAGACTGCTTGGCGCCGGCGGCCTGTTGTCAAAGATACCGACTGCCAATCAACTGCCCACAGCGTGAGAACTTTTGTTGAGATGTGCAACACTCGCGCAAAACAGTTTGTTTGTTCAATACTAGTATTATTAACCACAAATCTTTAACAAATACATGAAAATGAGGACAAGTAAGTATCATGTTAAAATCAGAATATAAAATCTGCATAAGATTTCTTCCAGTGTTACAGAATGCTGACTGTGAGATGTATTTCACGGACTACAAATAATTATATTGCGCAACGGACAGCTCAGACTGGCGCGTGGCTGGGTGTGTCGCACATGGGTCCGCTAGTTGTAAAACGTGCCGCCCTCCGCCCCATTCACAGACTACTGGGATGGCCGGAAAGTGAACAATTTGAAGTATAAATTGTAAAGGTAGGATTCCTTCTAATAAAGACAGATTTTTTAAAAAGATTCCAGATACATTTTGTACACTGGTGGTACAGGTCAGCCTTTCTTACAGATTTTTTTATGGACGCATTCAGCCGAGCCGAGTGCGTCTTTCCAGAAAAAAATGCGTCCAAAGACGTAAAGACGTATGCCTGGCGGGAACGCTGAGTATCATATTGTTGCATTATTGAGTACAAAATCTCGATCTGAGTGATTTTAAAGTGATTTTTAAATGTTAAGTTTTCACGCGTAAAAAAGCTTGAAATTTGCGCGTGAAACAATCTTCTTCAAAAAAGAGAAAATGAAGCTTCTAAAATGGAGAAAAGCCTCAAATTGTTACATTTTACAATATAAAACCTCATATGAGTCATTTTTCCATGTATTTCTGTCAAATTTAGGTGATTTTGAAATGTTCAAAATATGCAAATTAACCTATTCCCAAGGGATCTAAAAATTAGGGTTTTTTTCAAACCCAAAATTCAGGTAACAGATGGGAAATTATATCATAGGTTCAAATTTTTCTGCCTTATAATTCCTTGCTGCACATTTTCTGACATATTTCAGGAACTTTATTTTTCACGCGCAAATTTTTCACGCGCACGCGCATATTCTCCACGCGCAGAAAACCCGTTCCCCCAACATGACACCACACAAATGTAGGAACAATGATCATGTTTAAAAAAAACCCCATGCTGTACCTGCTGTTCTTACTACCTATATAATATTACCTCAGGGTGGTCATTTGGGTTCCTAACCATAGTGTTTATATAATTAAACTAATTAAAAGTAATTTTGACAGGATTGTATAGGTCTAGTTGCTCAAATTTCACACCGATTCCTCAAACAGCACTGCTGCCATAAATCCTGCTGATACGGGCAGGTTTTTCCTGGCTTCTGGCTGCTTGTTCCAACAATACTTCCTTTCAGCTCAATGGTCTGTACATGACATTAGGGGTATTACTGTTGTGGCTGTGTTGGAACAAGGCAGGCTGTTGGACAGTTTTACAGCAGCTTGTTTGTATTCTTAACTTTGCTTTCTGTGGTTGGTGTGATGTTGTCTGTACCGCTGTACTCTAGGGAGCAGTATGTAATATGTCTTGGAGTAGACTGCAGTTTGTAATGTGCATATAGAATTTTTAGAAACTGAGGTTATGGACAAAATCCTGAAGTGCAAGTTTGGAGTTAAAACTAAAAAATGAAACTCTAGCTTAACATTAAATGCTGTAAAGTTAAAACTACCACTTGTAGTTGTACATCATGCAGGGCTCTAGCCAGCTCGAAATTTTTTTCCGTCAGCCAATTCCCATTGTCGCGAAAACACTATTCCAGGAGTTAGAGAGACTGACCTAAGAGGCTAAGACCTTGAAAAACTGGTTTTAATGAGATTATCGTATGCGAAAGGGCACTGTCAACGATCATAACAATAGCAATACAAAAAGTGTGTGGCTTTTACGACTGTGGACGGCGTCCCCAAGCCGCCTGTAGCTTCCACCAAGGAGCTTTTAAGTTTTATCAGATTTTTGTCAGTCAAGGTTGACGTATTAGTTTTAAAATTTGTCCGTCACATGCAGCAAATGTCCGTCAATTGACGGAAAAACGGACGCTGGCTAGAGCCCTGACATCATGTTTATTTTAAGTTTGTTCATGGCAGCTTGGAAAGTTGCAGAGATATTACTTGGCACCTACAATTCATCATCTTGTGTGTGATCTTGACTTGAGTCGACAGTTACTGAGTGGTTTAAAATTCCAGAAAGATGAAAGTTTTTTAAACCTAGATGTCAGCCTGAAGGTATGTAAGAGACACAGAGGAAAAGTATTCCGTACTCTGGTCTGGAATAACAACAAGTTGAAGTGCGCCCACCTAAAGTGAGTCATGTTATAACAGGAGCCAGGCTGTACCAGTAGTGAAGTGTGTATTAAAGGGCTGAACTTCAGACTCACCCACACACCACTTATGTGAACCTGATGCCTGGGGTCTTGTTATGGTGTTTAAATGTTCAAAGCAGGAGGATATTATGGCAGGGCTGGAAATTCATTTTACTAGGGAGAAGTTGCACGTGACTTAGAATTAGATGTACAGGAATTTTTTGGGTACCCTTTGCCAGGCTCTGCGGATCGCTGGTCAATAGTAGAAATTGGCCAAATAGAGTCAATAGTAGTAGTAGTACGCCATAGGCTCTGTGGGTCGCATACTGACTCCTATGGCTGGGTGACTCCCCTAGCGTACTATTGACTCTATTTGTCGAATTTCTACTATTTGACCAGCGATCCACGTAGCCTGGTAGAGTCTAATTTGTTTTGCATGTACAACACAAAGTTATATGTCTTCAAAATCCAAAACTAGTAAAAGATTTTCTCCATATCTTGAATCTGAAATTCTCAATTTTTCTTCCTCAACAACAGTACTAATATAACAGTTTTTTTAAATAATTTTTTTTGGACACACTTAGAGTTTGATATCTAAAGTAAATGTCAAGATTACGCTGTAGTATTTCACGTAGCCAGGCTCACCCATACACCCAGTCGATGATTAGGTGCACAGCTTACACATTTTTGTTTTGGATGAGTGTTTACTTTAGTTGGTGGCTATGAAATGTAGCTCCATATACTTTTACGTATCCAGATGATGATATCCACAGAACTGTGTTGAGCAGGCCTGCCAGACTGTACAGGGAGATGTGTTAGTTAGATTGTAACACTGTCCAGACTGGTCTCATCTGTCAACTCACAACAACAGGCCAGCCCACTTGTTTATACAGACTAGAGATATACCCAGGGGGTGGGGTTATGCTTGTTCATCTATACAGTATCTGTGTAGAAATAGAACCCCACTGTTACATCTGTACTAATGTAGGTCCCAGTCTTTGTTCAAAGTATGACACCTACACACAGAACCTAGCACAACAGTCCAGCCCTGTTTTTACACAGTACAGTGAATAGGGCTATGTTGTCATCCACCAACTATGCTAGACTCTTTCTGAATCACAGACATAGAATTTTGTACCTGATTCTGGTCTGTAATTACAATTTACATATCTGTAGAGGGGAATTCTCATTATCGAGACTTATCATATCATGCAGGGCTTGAAATACTGGGTGCATGTGCACCCAGGTGCACTCAAAATTGGAGCTGTGCACCCAATTTTTTTCAGTGGGTGCACAGGGTGCACCCAAATATCTTCTTAGGTTTATGTATGGAAAGGTATCTACTATAAATATATAATCTAGTATGCTGTTATGCTAGTGTACATCATATTCTTGGCATCTAAGTGTTAGAAAGATAATAAAAATATCTGTCATGTTACTTGTATAAGAATTTGATACTAAGTTTTGGTATTAGGTTTTCTTGACATTCTACTTAAATTTAAGTGGTGCACCCAAAGATTTTTTGGTGCACCCAATTTATTAAGCTGGGTGCACCAGTGCACCTAATCCCAAAAATGAATTTCGAGCCCTGTCATGTCACAGAGGAGCCGGTGTGTCAGACAGTTGTAAATAAGCCTCACTATAAAGCACAGTACATACATACATGGTTTATACACATAGCCTTAGATGTACTTGTGAATGCTTCATCAAGTTCACAGCAATTCAATTACCATATAATCAAAAAATGTTTTTGTTTCCTAGGCTTGAAATCACTAGCCTGAGTACCATCCTCCGTAATGACTGCTGGCTCAATACTTTACTAGTAGTATGCTTACCTTGATCATTGTGATCACTACGGACGATGGTCAATGAAATGACAGATTTAACGTAGCAAATTTACAAGATGAGGAATGAGATCCCAAACAATGAGTGGGATGGGAAAAAGAGGCTGGAGATAGCCCTTCACCAGGGATCTGAATTGCTTTGCTGTGGTATGTAACGCAGGGTTCTAGCCAAGATTTCATTACCAAGAAGCGAGAAGAAGCCGAACTTTTGTGTTAGACTAGATTTGTGACACTTTTATGTATGTATATATCTTGACTTGTTGTGACCTGTACTTAGCTCGGTTGGGCAAAACTGTACAATAAAGGTCTTCATTCAATTCAATTCAATTCAATTACTTTGCTGTGGTATGTAACGTTACATCTCAGTATTTCAGTCATCCCTGTTACAGCTCTGACATGCGCCACAGAAGTTTCTGGCCTCCAAACTATGTGCCTGGTCTTGGTCTAGAATTACATGTATGCAGTAAGGAACTCTCTATCAGTATGTACTGTACAGATAAACAATAAATCTCTTTATTCACTTAGGCCACACCGATTTAATTTCTTGGTTCACGGATTCGCTCGCTCCTATTTTTTGGGAAAAAAATAAAAATAAAAATTACCACTCAGCAAGTTTTCACCGTTAATGAAACCATTCACCAACTTTCTGGTGTCGCAAATTGGCCTTTATATTATAAGCTCCTTAAAGTGTGGGTACAGGTGCTGTTACTGTATGATAATAGTGTTTTTGTACTTTTTTCAAGCTGAAAACTTTTTTGTTTATGTTTTGGATTAGCCGTTACCTTTACCCCAACCATTTTACAATTTTTATTTTTATTTTTATTTCTCCCTCTCGCTCCATATTTTTTATGAAAAAATCTGTGAACCAAGAAATTAAATTGGTGTGGCCTTACATACTACTAAACAACTTGGCCTCACTATGTTATAACCATGCTTTTATCACTGTTCTAAAGTAGTATAATAAAATTCAAACTGGACACACTAGCCGCCCTTACACAGGAGCAGATCCCCTGGCAAGCATGAAATTCTGATTGACCAGGGATGCTACAGGTCACTGGTCACAGTGGGGGAAGCAGGGTTCTCCCCAGAGGGTGGAATAAGGGAGGCCCTCCACTATACTCTCAGCCAGCTCCAATATACTATTTTTCAAATTTAGTGTGTTTCTTCCCTATTTTCTTTGTTAGTTTTGCTAAAATTAATGACAATTCACAGATTTTTGTGCCAAGTGGCATCACTTTTCCAGTCAGCACTGTCTGCAAAAACTTGTGAATGAGCAATGATCAAAACAATAGTCGTTTTGCCACTTCACAACAAAGGAATCACAACAATATATTTTACTTGTAGTATTTGACACCCTCTGTCATTGCAAAATGAACCCATTTTCATGAAAACGCAGCGCGTTGGTTCAGGTTGTTTTTGCCAGCCCCTCCACTATACTAAAAAATTCTGGGGAGAACCCTGGGGAAGACTCTGATTCTGATTCTGAAGGTAATTCTGCCCATCAGGATAGCTTAAAATGCACCATTTTAACTTAGAATACTCTAAGACTCTGCACCATGGAAGGTGGATGCCCCTGGACCCCCCTAAAATACTCGCACCTATACGACTTGCCAGGACTCACTAAGAAATTTGGACCCCCTATAATAAAATCCTAGCTAAAAGTCTGGTTATAATATAACTGATTAACCATTATTGTGATACATGCCATTGAACTTTGTGACCTGCAAACTATGCCAGATGTCGATCTAGAATTTCATGTCAAGGAAAGGTACTGTTTATCATCAAGTACAGAAGGAAGTTTGAAGGGAACTGTTCAAGATTAGATATGTTGTCATGTAGTTCAAAACAACACTGAAATTCAAGTTTCTGCCTTAAAAAAAGGAACACTAGATTTCACCAATTGTGTATAAAGTCATCCTCAAATGTTGAATTTTTGCCATTTTGGTCTATAATTTTGGAATTACCTCCATATATGGTCAGGATGACCTTGGCGGTTCCACACCAGCCATATTTGTTTGTGACCTTGACCAGTAGAGGTCATTGTCAGGTTTATCTGGAGACTGTCAGGGTTTGAACTTGACCTTGGACCTGACAGTGAAGGTGGGGTTTGTTATCTTGTTTTGGGAGACAGGAATTCTGGGCCATGTTTGGCTGTTAGAAAGGAGGTCAGCAGGTCTGATATAAGCCAGGTTGTTGGAGGGCTAGGGGGTGTGCACCGTATAATGGTACAAAACCGTTTTTTTCTCGTTGGACCCGTCCAGAAAAACCGGCCGGGAAAAAATCAGTAGACCGGATTTTGGACCGATTAGAATATGAACTGATGACGTTCATGTATTTTGGGTCTTATTTAGTCTGTGTAACGCAAACTCTTCTGTCAAGGGCTGTAACTGGCCCCTCCACATGTAGCACGGGCCAATAAGAAGCACGATTAAATCAGGCTAGGGCTTGTTGGTCCAAGAAAATTCATTTTGTCACAAGAGCAAACAAGAGGAGAGTTGATACTGACCTTTTTAGAAGGTTCTACAGTCAAACTTTGTCTCAAAGTTGACAGACTTAGGCATTTATGTTGTTTACATGAAGATAGGATGCTCCACCAAACAGATTCCTTTGTAGTGAAATGGACCTGTATACACTTTTCTGTAGAGCGTAGTCAGCCAAGTGGCCTATAGTGGTGTAATGGTTAGGGTGTTTGGCTCAGTGCCCAGGGGTCATGGGTTTGGATCCCCTGACATGCCATCTACATGTGTACATGACTTTCCTCACTCCACCCACCCAGGTGCAAAAATAGGTACCTGACTTAAGCTGAGGAGGTAAAACTTAAACTAAAAGCAGTGGAAGGAGAGAGTTTGGTTTCGCTTTCCAATACCGTGTCCTTAAAGACACAGTGGATAACAATCGTAAAGAAGGTACAAACTAGCCTGGATACCATACCCCAACCTCAAATATCTGTCATGTTGGGGTCTGGCAGGATGGCTGTAGAAAGGTTCTCGAAGGCCCTTGATCAGAGGGAGGAGAACCTAGGATTGATGACCACTCACACCACAGGTAGCCAGCTACAACACACCACAGTTGGTCAGCAGGCTATCACAGTAGCGAATCAGCTACGTTATGGATTCAAAAAGTACAGTTGGGGTCTTTAACCAATCATGGTAGGGTGTAATTACCTCCTGCTGATCCTGTGCTGTTCTATTGGTGGAGTTTTTTGCCCACTATAAGGGGCAAACTTGAGAAGAGTTCCTATCCCATCCGGCCAGACCCCTGCACGATAGATACTTGAGATCGGGCTGGGGTTTGGTAACCAGGCTAGGTACAAACTGGGTACCTGACTTTGGTTGTGAAGGTAAAAGGCGATGGAAGAAGAGGGATGAGCTCCACCTTTTATACCATGCCCTAGACACTGTAGTGGAGAACACTCTACTGCATATGGCCTCGAAAAGGCTCTGGGGCTTCTTTTAGTTACCTTAGATCAGTCATATGATTTGTAGCCGGAAATATACAGCATGATTGGTGCATTCTTTGTATACAGCATAATCGGTGCCTGAATTCAGCCTACAGCAAAGCCAACCTGCTGAATGTCATGTAAAATCTACCCTGGGTCCATTACTGTATTTACAGTAGACAAGTTTAGGTTGGAAGATCTCTGACTGAAGTGAAGACCAGTGAAACCCAGACTGGAGGAATGTTTTGTTTTTGTTTACATGGAGTCTCCAGGTATTCCTACAGAAACAAACACACCTGGTCATTAGAATGACTGGTACATTCCTGCAGGAGGAACAGCAATTATCTGTATCTGGGAAACAATGAAACAAGGGAGGGGGAGATTTGGAAATTAGGTCAGATGACGATTATCAGATAGATTAGTTCGAGATACTGTACTGTACCGGGATTAGAAAGTCTAGTGTATAAAGCCTGGATACCAGACCCCAGCCCGATCTCAAAAATATCCCCACATGTATATTTTTGATATCAGGCTGGGGTCTGGTATCCATACAAAGTCAAGTAGGGTTGAACACTGTTATTGCCTCCATAAAAAATGGAGGTATAGTTTTTACTTCACATGATGTATGGGGATATATCTCAAGAACCGCTGGATTGATTGCAATGGTGTTTGGTAGGTCGGTACGTGGGGTGGTTCCGACTGTGAAGTTGGATTTTGGGCCTCCTGGTTGTTGACCTTGGTACTGCAGCAGCAATTTAGATTTCATATCTTTGGACGTGCTGTGGTCTTGTTTTTCAAAGTGGAAAAGAGAAGTTGTCTTCAGCAAAGTTCAGTATTCCACAGGAGTAGAACATACTAGTAATCTATTTTTTACATCACGGAGATGCTCATAAATTATTTAGAAGTAAACAATAAATGTTTTATAGTCTACAACAAGCTGCTATTCTCTAGTTGTGAATTCCGCAGAGAGCCACAAGTGGAGGAATGTGGGTTGGAATGTGACTGAAGGCCAGCATAAACTGTTGATTTGTTGTTGAACTTCACTGTTGATAGACTAACGGTTAACTGCTTAACACAGGCACCTTTAGTTAGAGTTAGACGGTTTAGGTGACCATAGTGACTTACTCAAATTTATAGGATTAAAACATCTATGTTGTCTTTGTGTGACAACATGCCTTACTTTATAAAAAGTTGATTAAACTGGTGAAGAGCCTACATCAATTTAATTTGTTGTTTCTGGAACAAAACTAAAAGCTTTTTATTTAAAGCAAGCAGAAATAAAAACCGAAGGCTAGGAGGATTTCTAACTTGTACATGTGTCTGATTCTGCTCACCACTACCTGAAACTGTGTGTAAAACCTAGGTACTAGTACAGACCTTCCTCTGTCTCTGTTTTCATTCACTAATTTCTTAAGTCCAAGAACAAGGAAACAAAATCGGTGTGGCCTAAAAAAGAAAGTTGATGTTTTGGAAAGATTTGGGGGCCAGTAGGTATGACTTATCAGACTGTTACTAGTAAGGGATTAAAATATGTATGCATGCATATGTATCTGTGTCATCCCTGTTGAACAACTTGTCCTACTTTCTGTGATAGGGGAAGAATTTATGTAAGTTCATGTTACAGATTACAATCTACATGGCTGGTGATTAGAACATTCCAGCTGATAATATATGGCATTGAAGATATTTCTTCTTCAAATATCACTTTGAATAATACTTCTTACTAATCCTATATTAGGGCAGATGCTGGAGAGCCACATCTCAACTTGTTATGGTAGTTTGATTAAGATCCTCCGTAGTAATATATACATTTAGGCGTGTGCCTTTTTTTAAGTCTGGCCAAAACTTGTAAGCTGCCCATATACTAGTAGTCAAAAGTATACCAAAGTATACCTTCATTTCAATTAATTGAAACCAAACCTAACTCTGTTTAGCTAGCTAGAGCAAAATTCTCAACATCTCAAAAATGTTTCTGCAAATCACAGTTTGTACTTGTAAGCAGTATGAATTTTCAAGCATTGGCCTTGGACAGACCAACAGTTGGTAATGTACTATACAGGTGTATCATTCCGTATGGCACTTACCAGTTATAGGATACCCCTATCAAAAACTCAGGATCAGAAGGACATTCCGGACTAGAGAGGCACTTTATTTATTTTTATTTATTCTATTTATTTCTTCCTCAAACGTACATAGGCAGGGAAATACACACATGGTAAACCCTGAATTGCGTAGGTTTACGCAACTTCACAACTTGTTTGTGCCTGATGGCTCTATACAAAACATGGCCATCTCAGCCTGCCAAGTGTATTTACTTGTATGGTATTACATAAAGTGTTCCGGATTCTACATTTCAAAATGCTTTCAAACCGTTTCTGATTGCCAATTCAAAAAACTCTCATGACCAACTGCATGGAAAATGCTGTCAAGTGTGCCGCTTGAGCTGTGTTGGTAGCCCTGTAACAGTACTGTATAATATGTTATATTGATGTCAGAGGTTTTTTTAGACAGTTGTTTTAGTTAGGCCTCACCAATAATAAGATTTTTTTGGTTCTCAAATTCAAAAGCAAATAAAAACATGAATTGAAGACAGCAGAATCTGAGGAGAAATACACTGACTTGTATTGTATTTGTATAATCAGTGTCTGCAAATGTAGTCAGACTCAGATTCAAGTTTCTATGTTAATTGAATTTTTTGTGCTAAAATTAACAACAGAAAGGGTCTTAAACAGTCTAACAGAATCACTGACCATAGTTTTTCATCAGTAGACTAAGAAAATAAAGAGTAGTGGATGTTGTGAGGAACATCTTTTACTAGTATTTTAGAGACCTTGTGCAGTTATTTGTTCTGTATACAGTCTATATAGAATACAACACGGTGTATTCCGTATCACCCGAGGTATCAGCTCGACCGCGGGTCGGATCGCACGAAGTCCGGAGGGTGATCCGACCCGCGGGAGGGCTGAGACCGAGGGTGATGCGGAATACACTGTGTTGTATTTTATTTATGTCATACCCACCTGAGAAAACCCATGTTTTGATGCGAAATGCGCCAGAAGTTGAACAAATTTGGTGCCCTCGAACAAAAAGTGTTGCAACAGTAATGTTCCAACGTCTTAATCAGGTATTCGAACATTCGATGGCGCCACACTCGGCCCGCTCGAAACAGTTCGATTTATTCGAATGGAGCCTGTGTGATACGCCTTTCGAACCGGTCTGATACGGAAACGTATGGCCCGGTCCGGAACACCCGTATCAAACGTTTTCGCGTCACAGGTATGACATAATGTGTATTATTCTATGATTCCATGAACTTGAAGGCTTGATATCACTTGAAGGCTTGATATCACTTGACAGATGCAGCCTGTGCCAAGCTGTGGTTCAACATCCAATCTCCGCATGACGTGTTTGTTATTAAAACTGTGTGGTATGCAGACAGTTCTGGCAGATTTCAGTACAATAGAGTCTGCATGTTGATCCTAGTACTGATATAACTTCTCTTTGACATGTAGAGTTGATAGTGGAGCTTTGTGGGCCTGTGGCAGCAGCTGGTTATGACTTATGTTACTGTAAATTGTGTTCAGGGTGCTTGCTGGGACTTATTTTCACACATTAGGGAAGTGTTTGCAGATAGAGTAGTGGGGTGTGTGAAAGAGCGAATACTCAAATGTTCACCACAAAAAGTCTATTGCAAATGTTTACACATTTGAATTGTCGTGCAATAAAGTTCTTTTATTGACAAGGTTTATTACAAGGTTTATTTCAAAATGCATGGCTTGGCACTGAATTGTGCTGACATGTACAAACACATTCATTAAGACAACCACAATAAAAACAAAATCATTAGGCCACACCAATTTAATTTCTTGGTTCACGGATTCGCTCGCTCCTATTTTTTGGAAAAAAAAAATAAAAATGAAAATTACCACTCAGCAAATTTTCACCATTAATGAAACCATTCACCAACTTTCTGGTGTAGCAAATTGGCCTTTATATTGTAATCTCCTTAATGTGTGGGTATTATTATTGAAGTTATATTTTTCGTTCATGAAGAATGGGATAAACAGAAAAACTGACACTACTTCTGTAAATCCATGAACCAAGAAATTAAATTGGTGTGGCCTTATATTACATTAAACAAGCTTCATGTGCCACACCTACATACCCAGTATCAACATATAAATGTACAAAAATGACTCTGTTAATGAAGCGCCCCCTATCAACTGTCAGGATGATAACATCTTCTGTTATAAAATACTTGTTGGAACAAAAATAGAAAAAATAGATAAGCATTGAATATGGACAACTAGAATCCTGTTCAATGTAGCACATGTATTTCCAGAAGATGAAAACAAGACATTGACCAAATGTTTCCCATCCCCCCCAGGCGTCAATGGACCTCCCCCCAGACAAGGCCAAGGTGCTGAGAAGTTACGACAACGACAAGAAATGGGACCTGATCTGTGACCAGGTAGGGCAACAAACAAACAAACAAGTGTTCATGTTAGGTAGTGTTAGACAACACAAGAAATGGGACCTGATCTGTGACCAGGTAGGGCAACAAACAAACAAACAAACAAACAGGTGTTCATGTTAGGTAGTGTTAGACAACATAAGAAATGGGACCTGATCTGTGACCAGGTAGGGCAACAAACAAACAAACAAACAAACAGGTGTTCATGTTAGGTAGTGTTAGACAACATAAGAAATGGGACCTGATCTGTGACCAGGTAGGGCAACAAACAAACAAACAAACAAACAGGTGTTCATGTTAGGTAGTGTTAGACAACATAAGAAATGGGACCTGATCTGTGACCAGGTAGGGCAACACACAAACAAACAAACAGGTGTTCATGTTAGGTAGTGTTAGACAACATAAGAAATGGGACCTGATCTGTGACCAGGTAGGGCAACAAACAAACAAACAAACAAACAAACAGGTGTTCATGTTAGGTAGTGTTAGACAACACCAGAAATGGGACCTGATCTGTGACCAGGTAGGGCAACAAACAAACAAACAAACTAACAAACAGGTGTTCATGTTAGGTAGTGTTAGACAACACCAGAAATGGGACCTGATCTGTGACCAGGTAGGGCAACAAACAAACAAACAGGTGTTCATGTTAGGTAGTGTTAGACAACATAAGAAATGGGACCTGATCTGTGACCAGGTAGGGCAACAAACAAACAAACAAACAAACAGGTGTTCATGTTAGGTAGTGTTAGACAACATAAGAAATGGGACCTGATCTGTGACCAGGTAGGGCAACAAACAAACAAACAAACAAACAGGTGTTCATGTTAGGTAGTGTTAGACAACACAAGAAATGGGACCTGATCTGTGACCAGGTAGGGCAACAGGTGTAAATGGGGATTCTGATGAGTTTTGATTATATCTTGATTAAGTATTAATGGTGCCAGGCACACTCAAACGAAACCTCTACATAACTTCATAAGGACCACCTGCCAAATATGACCACTTTTTGGTGGTCCCTTTGACGCAAGCATTGAGAATCCTGAAGTACTAATTTTTGTCACAGAAAACAGAAGAGTTCCCAGTTTATGGGGCTCTGTTGGCTGTGACAAAAAGTTGCTTTGAAACTGATATAAACCTAAAAAAGATGTATGTAAAGTTTTGATTCACTGTTGTCATGTGGTTTGTGTTATCCATTTTTAAGTGATAAACATTTTGTTTTAAAAAGTGTTTAATACTAAGTTTTGTTACTGTCGTGTTACAGGAAAGAGTCCAGGCCAAAGAGCCCCCACACACGTACCTACAGAAACTACAGGGGTACATGGAAGTCAACACAGCCAAGAAGGTCAGGAAAACTTGCACTACATGTCTATATGATACAAAATCTTTCATGATAAATAAAATACATTTTGCAGTGTAGCAATGTGGAGAACCTACTGTCCATAATGAAACCTGATATATCCCAATGTGACACATGTAGCAAATTATTGCAGATCGTCATCATCAGTTATACCAACATTTCAGAATGACGTTTAAAAGACAACTATATTACAGCTATCTTTACATATCAGATATTTTCAGAATAAGATGTAGCAAAGAGTGCAAAGGAAACCTGTATATAGATGTTTCATTTAGATTTTATTGTTTTTCTCTCTTTTTTTTTGATGAAAATGATGTTTTTTCTCCTTTTGCCCAGAAGAGTAGTCGCAAGATGCTGGAGTCCACACAGGTGCTGAGGGACATCGAGATCTCGCTTAGGACTAACAACATTGAGTAAGTATGATAATTTATCAATAATCATATTCTTATCACAAGATATAAATGTTTAACTGTACCTACATAACATGGACATCTCGCTCAGGACTAACAACATCGAGTAAGTATCATAGTCTTTAATAATCATATAAGAGATAAAATAACATAGTTGTACCTACGTAGTACATTACATCGTGATGTCGCTCAGGACGCTCACTTAGCATCAATGCTATCTAAGAGTGGAAACCATCTTTTCATATTTTACATTATGAATGTGAATTGGCTTAAGGGAGGAATGTTCCTAAAGTTTCAAAATGTATGTGTACATAGATTTAGAAGTATATGATTGCTTTGTTTAGGATAGTACATGTATGAAGGAAGTTATATGGAGATATAGTATGATACAGTATACACAAAGGAAGTCCTGAATAATTTTATTTCCACAGGTGGGTGAAAGAGTTTCTGAACCAGGAGAACAGTGGACTGGATGTGCTGGTGGACTATCTCACATTCACTCAGATACAGATTGTCTCGTAAGTAAACTTCACCTCATCAGCTTTACAGAGATTTTAAAGACAATATTGCTGCACTTTTTCTGTAATAAAGGAGCAGAATATTGAAGATTTTCCACTGTCATACAACACCAAAATTTGCTTACCTCGAATTTTCAGTCGCACTTCTGTCGACCTTCTTCAGGAGTGACGATTCAGTTACTCTGATCACGTGACTCGAGTAACAAATCATAAAAGGAGTAGAATAGTTTTCCATTGGTGAAATCTTGTAATTTGTCATGTTTAAGGGTAACGCTTTTCATTGTCAATCGCTAAAATTCCATCATCATTCATATTAACTCTGGCCTCTGACAGGAGTCCCTCACCGAAGGCCAAACCTTCTTCACTGCATCCTAACCAACATGTTTATACATGTTATTCCCACCCCTACAGGAAAGACGACACATTCGGCAGCATGTCTACCAACTCCAGTCTGAGGAACATGGTCGGCTCCAGTCCGTACAGACTGTCCCATAACTACAAACCTTCATCACCACATCCTAACACACATGTTTATACCCACCCTACAGTAAAGACGACACATTCGGCAGCATGTCTGCTAACTCCAGTCTGAGAAACATGGTCGGCTCCAGCCTGTACAGACTGTCCCATAACTACAAACCTCCATCACCTCATCCTAACACACATGTTTATACCCCACAGTAAAGACGACACATTCGGCAGCATGTCTACCAACTCCAGTCTGAGGAACATGGTCGGCTCCAGTCCGTACAGACTGTCCCATAACTACAAACCTCCATCACCTCATCCTAACACACATGTTTATACCCTACACTAAAGACGACACATTCGGCAGCATGTCTGCCAACTCCAGTCTGAGGAACATGGTCGGATCCAGCCTGTACAGACTGTCACATAACTACAAACCTCCATCACCTCATCCTAACACACATGTTTATACCCCACAGTAAAGACGACACATTCGGCAGCATGTCTGCCAACTCCAGCCTGAGGAACATGGTCGGCTCCAGCCTGTACAGACTGTCACATAACTACAAACCTTCATCACCACATCCTAACACATATGTTTATACCCAACAGTAAAGACGACGCATTCGGCAGCATGTCTGCTAACTCCAGCCTACGTAACATGGTTGGCTCCAGCCCATACACTCACAGACTGTCCCATAACTACAAACCTCCATCACCACATCCTAACACACATGTTTATACCCCACAGTAAAGACGACACATTCGGCAGTATGTCTGCCAACTCCAGTCTGAGGAACATGGTTGGCTCCAGCCTGTAGTCTCACAGACTGTCCCATAACTACAAACCTCCATCACCTCATCCTAACACACATGTTTATACCCGACAGTAAAGACGACACATTCGGCAGCATGTCTGCCAACTCTAGTCTGAGAAACATGGTCGGCTCCAGCCTGTACAGACTGTCCCATAACTACAAACCTCCATCACCTCATCCTAACACACATGTTTATACCCCACAGGAAAGACGACACATTCGGCAGCATGTCTGCCAACTCCAGCCTGAGGAACATGGTCGGCTCCAGCCCGTAGTCTCACAGACTGTCCCATAACTACAAACCTCCATCACCTCATCCTAACACACATGTTTATACCCCACAGGAAAGACGACACATTCGGCAGCATGTCTGCCAACTCCAGCCTGAGGAACATGGTCGGGTCCAGTCCGTACGCGAAGAGCCCCTCCCGCAAGTCCACCAAGAAGAACCGAGACGTGGGCACAACTCGGGAGCGTGAAGACGTGCACGTCTGTATCATGTGTCTCCGCGCCATCATGAACTATCAGGTAAGGTCAATGACCTGTACCAGATGAATGTAAGTTCATCTGTGACTGTAGTGAACATTATGTTACAATAGTAAGACCCTATATCTGTACACAAAATAAAGTGGCATTTACATCAGAGCCCAGCAACCTTCCCTCAACCGAGACGGGGGCCTTTGCTGACATCAAACTTCCAGTCCGGATGTGTGACTAAATAGGTTTTGGGTCATTTCTACTTGAGAAGGATCAGAGGACTGATCCAAACCTTGTTGGTAAGCGCTTTATTTTGTGTGCGGATATAGAGACTTAAAATTGTAACATGACCTTAACCAGATGGCTGCCACCCTGTGGTGTTCAATAACATAATGTAGCAAGTGGTAGGACAGAGCCTGTGGGGCTGGTCACTTTGAAGTGTGAGAATGTCCGCATCATGTGTCTGCGCACCATCATGAACTATCAGGTGAGGTCAACGACCTGGACCAGACGGCTGTCGCCATGGTTACAGTTAAAGTAGCAGACACCCTGTGGTGTTCGGTTGCACAATGTAGCAAGTGGTAGGACAAAGCCTATGGGGCTGGGCATCATATAGCTTTAGAATGTGTGCATCATGTGTCTCTGCGCCATCATGAACTATCAGGTAAGGTCAACGACCTGAACCAGGCGGCTGTCTCCATGGTTACAGTTAAAGTAGCAGACACCCTGTGGTGTTTGATTACACAGTGTAGCAAGTGGTAGGACAAAGCCTGTAGAGCTGGTCACCATAAAGCGTGAGGATGTCTGCATCATGTGTCTGAGTCCCATCATGAATTATCGGGTAAAAATCTGACTCAGGGCCAGGGGTTCAGGGTTTGAATCCCTGTTTGGTGCCCACGTGTCTTATACTCTACCAGGAGGGGTTATTACTTTATTGTTATTGTTTTTTCTCAATTGTTGCTGTTCCTTATTACTGTATTAATTTATCTTATATTTACTACACGTGTATGTAGATTTAATTTTAGTATTTTAACTTAGTTAAGTGGAGGAGGGATTTGTACAAGCCATGCAGGCTTCTCCCCTCCTCCTGCACTTTTCTTAACTTTTCTTTACTTTAATTGTTATTATTTTTATGTGCAAAATAAACAAACATAAACAAACAGGTTGTTGTTTGTCTCTTCCAGCATGGGTTTAACATGGTGATGGCCCACAAGATGTGTGTGACGGCGATCGCTCTCAGTCTCAACCATAACAGTCCCAGGTACGAAAACTCTTCTGTCGGTAGCCAATCAGAGCTTAGCCTTCTGCTGGTACTGTGTTTAAGATTTTTTTGAGTTGTTTTCTACTGATTATTAGTAGATATCAAGCTGTAAGAACAATTGTAGCTTTGATCATTATGCAGATGGAAAACATCTATTTTAGTTGTACATATAGTAAGGTTCTTCAAAGACACAACCAGAATTGTAATCACTTCCAAAGTTTTAATTGTAGGACTTTAAACGATGTAACTGTATCTCTGTTATATACTTTGTCTGACCCTTGCCTCTTCCCTCTTCACCTCAATGAAAAGCAGCCTGCAGGCCGATTTGAGCTTTCATGAATAAATAAAGGTTCAAACAAACAAACAAACAGTTGTATTTTCTATCACAAAACAACCAACATTAGGGCATCTACAATATGGCATTCTCTTCCCTTCCAGAACGAAGGCCCTTGTCCTTGAGCTGCTGGCAGCCATGTGCCTGGTGAAGGGGGGGCACGAGATCACACTCAAGGCTTTCGACAACTTTAAGGAGGTACGTGTCATCTTAAGATATCTCCCAAGATGCAAGCAATAATTATTTTCCTGAAATGGTGTGATGATGGTTTTAAGTACACAGTTTCGTGTTTAGTTACCTATGAAAGAAAGCGGAATATTTGTGATCCAAAGAACTAAAACAGAAACAAGGTTTGAAAGATCTGTTGACAACTTCTCAAGTTGTGCTGCAATATTCTCGATGATCTAAACAGCGTAATCCATAACAGTTTACTTGTCATTTATGCACATGTCTTTTTGCTTCCAGGTTTGCTACGAGACGAAGCGGTTTGAAAAACTGATGGATTCCTTCTGTACCGAGGAGAGCAACATTGACTTCATGGTGAGGATGGTTTTATTTACACTTCATACTGAAGGTAGTATAGTGTGTTCTGTATATTAGTTTGGCTGTAAAAGACGGGTACATGTAGCTAGGGCTAGGCAACCAGCCAGCATCCTCCTAACGCCCGATCCCAACGGCATTAGCCTATGGGGCCCTGCTATCTCATTCCCTATCAGTGGTTATTATGATTGTCGCCACAAACAAGCTGTCAACCAATCAGAGAATAGGCCTTTCTTGGGCTTGTTGTTGTCGCAAGCTGTCTCGTAAAGGCCGCTGGGAAGCCATCAGCCAATCATGTTACGTATTACATGGCTCCATCCTCCTACGCCCGATCCCCAACGGCTGACTGCCCATATAAGGGCAAGCTCATTAAAATTTATAAGTAGGGTGCTCCCTGGCTGTTGAAGAGTTAAATTTTGATGGCATGTCACACGCTACATGTTTTCTTTTTGGCAATGCCACAGGGACGGAGCCGTTGGTACAACACTATGATTTAGTAATGATTATCATTTTTCTACATATTCCACGCATAGATTCTCAAGAGAATTCTACAAATTCCAGTCACGGATTTCTGAGGGAATATCTTTGGGGACTGGCCTTTGCATATAGCAAGGAGGAACTTTTATCTTGGGGCATGGAAGAGCAGTAGTTTGTACAAACTATTGCAGCTTTTATAAGACCTTGTATGAATTGTCAGACAGGAATTGAAGATGTGTGTTGATATGTGAGCTAACAGCATGTTGTTTGTTGTTTGTTTCAGGTTGCCTGTATGCAGTTTATCAACATCGTTGTGCACAGTGTGGACGACATGAACTACAGGGTACATCTACAGTACGAGTTCACTCAGCTGGGCCTCGACACTTATCTAGAGGTAAGCAGTCATATTACTAAAAAGTTCTCAAGACATAGTATGCCTTGCAGTGCAAAATTAAAGAAAAAATTAATATACAGCTGTAAAAAATGTGCATCTTAATAATACCATAATGTGTTTTGTTCCAAAGAGTAAACGTATCTGTTATTGAATAGAATTTTGGGAAAACTTCAATCCACAGAAACATTATACTTGTACATGTACACAGATGATATAGATGTCATTTGTGAAATTTGCCCTGTTTTAGTAACATGTCTTAGACTATTACAAGTTGGAGAACTTTTTCCATACTCAAAAAGTCTTCTAGTGTGGCTTAGATGCACAAAAAGGCTGAGATCTAGCCTAATATACAAAAAATAACCCAGCAGGTTGATTTTACCAAATTAGAACAAGAAATAACACTTCTCCCCTGACATTTCATTTTTGTTTGATCACAGAAACTGAGAAACACAGAGAGTGACAAGCTCGGGGTCCAGATCCAGGCGTACCTGGATAACAAGTTCGACGTCGCGTCTCTGCTGGACGACTCAGAGACCAAAACAGCTGCTCTGGAGAGAGTGGTGGAGCTGGAGGAACAGGTCTCACATGTAAGTTCTTAATGGTCTCACACACACAGCTCAGTTTGTAGTCTCAGATGTCGGTTTGGGATGGCATCGCATTTGTAAGTATTGATTCAAGTTCAGAATATTAAGTATTTATAATCATAATGTGAAATTGAAAAATTGTTAACCATGTCATTTTATCATTCATGAAAATAAATGTAATTCAGACCTGACATTTTACATGTACCTATCTGCCAACATCGATATCATATAAAAGATGGATTGATTGATTAATTGATTGATTGAAATTAATTAAATGTACATGGTCAGATGTAGAATTTTACTTCAGTCTCCCATGTAGGTTTATTGTGGTCTCACAGGTAAGTTTTCAGCTCACAAATAATGTTCCTTTCCTTGTAGTTGAGTGAGAAGCTGCAAGACCTTGAGGAAGAGTCCTTAGTGAAAAGTCTGAAAAGTTTCTTTTCCTTTCCTTAGTAAAAAGTCTTAAGTTTCTGTTCCTTTCCTTCCAGCTGAGTGAGAAGCTACAGGACCTTGAGGAGGAGTCTTTAGTAAAAAGTCTTGAACTTGAGCGGCAGCTGGCCGAGGCGCTGAGGGAGGCAGAACTTCTCAAGGTACGTCAGGTTAAACTTCGTTCCTTTAGAAGATTCCAAGAAACAGACTGTTGTAAAATAAATTGATTTATACAACAATTTTCATCAATCAATGACTGTTTTTGTAAAGGTACAGTACATACCTCCCAAATTTTCGATGTCTACCAGTACATCATCATCAGGGCAATGACCTAGTCTCAGTTCTCGCGAGAGAAAATTTGGGAGGTATGTACTGTACCTTTACAAAAACAGTCATTGATGAAAAGTGTTGTAACTGTTTGCATACGTGACTGATGAACCTCTTCAACGAAATTGATTTATATCAATATTCGTTGTGTTTGAAAGTACCCTTAGAAGAAAAGACCAAAGTCCTTGCCACACACTTCATAAAGCACAGGACGGCACCATTCTTTGTTTCTTTAGCCCTAGGGCAACACAAGTTTGTGCAATGACTACAGCAGGGGGCTGGGCCACTGGTGGTGGTCTGTGTGTTTGACTTCCATACTCTTTCCCAAATGCTGAGTGCTAAGCAGAGAAAGCAGCATGTACCATTTTTAAACTAAATCAAAGTCTTGGGTATAACCTGACCAGGGATAGAAACCATACAATACTAAATACAAGGCAAACAGGCCTTTAGGTAATTGTTGTCTTATGTTACCAGGAAACTGGGGTTGTGAAACTTAAGTGATGTATTGACCACATTGTTAAAACCCTCATTCCCCACCTACAGTTATTAAGTCTAAAAAATAAATGTGTCTAAAGGCACCTTTAGGTAACTGTTGTCTTATTTCCCCAGGAAACGTGTCAAAGCGGACGTTGAATTGATGTTTTGACCACAGACTTAAAACCATCTTCCCCTACTACTATGAAAGTTGCAAGCAAAAATAGACGAATTGTGTTTTGCTGCATTTTTAGGTTATTGTTGTTTTACTTCCCCAGGAAACATGTGCCAAAGCAGACACGGAGGTAACGACTCTTCGCCGGCTGGTGAAACAGAAGGATGAAGAAGTCATCAAACACCAGACACTGCTGGACTCCAAACTGCAGGTCAGGGGCTCCCTCTAGCAACATTGCCTAAAACTGCAGCCTTATTGAGAAAGTCAAAGCATTAAATGAATATTTGCTTTTAGAGGTGGCTTTAGTTAGATGTCATCAAACACCTGACACTGCTGGACTCCAAACTGCAGGTCAGGGGCTCCCTCTAGCAACACCAACTAAAACTGCAACCTGTATCTTGTACTCTTGATCCAGATTTTGGAGAGTTAGACTCGTCTGTATTGTTAAATGCAGCAGGAAAGTGTTGCAATCCTTAGGATAGGATGGTAAACCGTTCATGAAACTTGTAGAAAACAGCAAGCTTTGTACTTGTATATACTGCACATAACATTTGTCTTTCCTGTCAAGACCAGTTGAAGTTTAGCTCTCCGATAATCCAAGACTTGGTCAAAACATGTACAAGTTAGAGAAATTATTTCCACAGAACCATACCAAAGGACAATTCCCTCAAAAGCAATATTAATATTAATGACATACCAGCCTGATGAAGATATTGACCTGGCCAAGATCATCATATTTTGCATCTTGTTTTTTTACATCTTGTTTTTCCAACAGCTTCAATGTCGAGATGAGGATTGGTTGATGCACTGATTGATTGATGTATTGATAAATTGATGTATTGATTGCTAACCCCACCTGTAGGAGTTGCAGCTGCAGCGCCGAGAGGAGGCAGACGGAGCGTCGTCGCCGGGGGAACACGACGACAAACGTGCCGCGCCGATCCTTTCCATCCCACCTCCCCCTGCCGAACCCTACCAGACTGACGCAGGTGAGATGTTTGTTTGTTTGTTTGTTTGTTTGTTTGGGAACACGACGACAAACGTGCCGCCCCGATCCTCTCCATCCCCCCTCCCCCCGCAGAACCCTACCAGACTGACGCAGGTGAGATGTTTGTTTGTTTGTTTGTTTGTTTGTTTGGGAACACGACGACAAACGTGCCGCCCCCATCCTCTCCATCCCCCCTCCCCCTGCTGAACCCTACCAGACTGACGCAGGTGAGATGTTTGTTTGTTTGTTTGTTTGTTTGGGAACACGACGACAAACGTGCCGCGCCGATCCTCTCCATCCCCCCTCCCCCTGCTGAACCCTACCAGACTGACGCAGGTGAGATGTTTGTTTGTTTGTTTGTTTGTTTGTTTGGGAACACGACGACAAACGTGCCGCGCCGATCCTCTCCATCCCCCCTCCCCCTGCAGAACCCTACCAGACTGATGCAGGTGAGATGTTTGTTTGTTTGTTTGTTTGTTTATTTGTTTGTTTGTGAACACGACGACAAACGTGCCGCCCCGATCCATTCCCCCTCCCCCTGCCGAACCCTACCAGTCTGACGCAGGTGGGGATGTTCTGTGCCTGTTTGTTTGTTTGTTTGTTTGAATCTTTGCTTATTCACAAGAAGCTCAAATAGGCCTGTTTGACACAATCTAACAAAGGTACAGATCACAGGTTATAATCTGATAAAGTTTCTCTTCAGACTTTTCAGCCAGTAATTAGGCAAACTAAGTGGCATTTTGGTGGCTTTTTGTATTAGTTCGAAACCTTAGTGTCTAGCTTTTTTATCATTCTCTTTGAAAGGAATACACTGTTTACATTTTAATCTGCTCTGTTATTTAGTTTCCTTTGATATGGGCCAAATATTGACTCATGATTGAGCCCCAATATGTTCAAATAGCAAAGACAAAGAATTACACCTAAAGTAACAATGTAAGACTTTATTTAATTGTCTTCCTTTGAAATGTATGAGATTCATAAGAAAAATTAAGCATTTAGATTCTTTTATTACACTTATCCCTTGCCTTACTTGCAGGTAACAAAGTCCCAAGACCGAGTTCACTGGCCCCGGCAGCAGGCGCACCATCATCATCAGCAGGAGACTTGCCGCCCCCACCCCCTCCCCCTCCTCCACCTGCACCACCCCCTCCCCCACCCCCGGGCATGCCCCCACCCCCTCCACCACTCCCTGGGGCAGCCATGGCAGGTAAGGGTCGTTCAGTTCTACATCAAGCAGTGCTACAGGAAATAGTTTGGTTTTAAATAGTTATACCTGATTTAACATGAAAAACTACTTTTGTTCAACACAAAGCAAAATAGCTCACCTCGAATTTTCAGTTTTAAAACTAACTTAAAGGAATTTATAGGAAATTCTGCTGTTTCTTTAGTAGTTCAAAAATATGTTTATTATATGTTTTTGTTTTGCAAAATCTATCATTTACATTTTCTTACTTTTATGCAGATAGTTTTGCTTCAAGTCAGAGATACGATTTTCAGTCAGCATATACCGCCACCACTCTGATCACTCAATGTCTGCTACTTGGATAAGCACAGTTATATTTTCAAGATAGAAAACATGTCTGAAGCAGGGGTCGAAGACAACATACAATTGGTTGGGCTTAAGCACAATCTGCAGGTGCATTTAATGTAAGTGTTAATGCAGAAATATTCCTGGTGGTTTTATATTCGCGGTTTTCACGGTGGCCTCTTCACAGCAAACTTAAAACCACCACGAACATTTTTCCATTACAGTTTTAGACTACAGTCTATGGCGCTACCGCGAACTTAAAACCACAGTGAAAACTCCATTTTCCGCTAACGCAAAATTAAATCCCCACAAAATTAAATGCATTTACAGTACCTTGAGACCATATGAATCTATGTCTATATATTAGTAATAATTGGCTAAAAAGCACCTGTTTTCTCCCAGCCCTGAAGATTAAGAAGAAGCATGTTCCAAAGTTCCGGCTGCCGGTTCTGAACTGGGTGGCGCTGAAACCCAACCAGGTGAAGGGGACCGTCTTCAGCGAGATCGACGACGACAAGGTCATCGAGGTAAGCTTCAAGGTCGTTTTTGATGCACAGTTTGATGAGGATTATGGGAAACTTTCTGATCACATTGTACTGTGCTCATTCAAACTCTGACCATTGAAGAAACCACACACAAGGCAAAACTAGTTTGGTGGTAAGGCTCGAATAAAGTAGTTCTGAACGAGAACTATGCAGCTACAGCATTCTTTCTGAAGATGTGAGTGAGTGTCTCTAGCTTCAGATCTTTTCTGTCCCACTCATCATTTGGGAACCTGTGTTGTCCATTTTTGTTGTCAAATTTATTTTAAGCCTATGAAAATACATTTTCAAGTTCAGATTTTTTGATGGACAGGGTGAAAATTTTGCCTGTTTTGACAAGCAAATTTCCATCTCTTGTTGGAGGAACAGATAATGGCAATGTTGTACACAGACAGACAGACAGATATACAAGCACACAGTTACAGTATTACAAGGTGCGATTCTCCCCCTTGCCAGGAACTGGACATGACAGACTTTGAAGACAACTTCAAGACGAAGGCTCAGCCTCTGGACTCCAAGGAGGATTCCATCGCTAAGAAGATATCTGAGAAGTCTATAAGGAAGAGGGACCAGGTGACTCTGATTGATGCCAACCGGGCAAGAAATCTTGGTAAGAAAAAAGCAGACTGGGTCATTGAAAGACATCTTTGTGTGATCAACCCGAAGTTTAGATTTTTACTTACTTAGCAGCTCAATTTACTGAAGTTAATTTTCTGCCAAATTAGCTGACATGAAGTAGAAATAAAAGTTATTAGATTAAATATTGATTGATTTAGTAGTTGATTGATAAATTGATTTCTCTTTCCTTTACAGTTATCTCCAAAAGAAGATTGCCCTTGACAATGACCAGATCTTCAGAGCCATTGTCATGTAAGGATTCTAAACTCCTCTTTATCCAAGTATACAGTGTGGTTTTGGAACTTCTTAGTATACTGAACTTTTTACGCATTTAAATACCTTTTTAATCATTAGAAAAACACTGAATAAGGTTGATGATGAACTTTGTATTTCTCTCCTGTAGGTTTGACCTGAATGTGCTGAATGTTGACCAGGTGGACATTCTTATCAAGTTTGTACCCACGGAACAAGAGGTCAGTACACTAACCCTAACACTAACATAACTCTAACCCTAGTGTGCTCAATGTCTCACCCACGGAACAGGAGGTCAGTACGCTAACCCTAAACGATATATCCCTAACACTAACCCTAACCCAAACTGAGACTTGCAGAGTTTTTGGCATTGTCTATCTATCCCTTCTTTTGGGAGAGGTGGGTCATTAAGTCTTGATTTATTCTTCTAGTCGTAAGACGTATGAAAGGTTCTGTATCCTTTAGAAGTGTGATGAAAGGTAGTAGATGCTACCTGAAATGTCTGACTCTGTACATATGTCAGATCTATCCACTTGCATGAGCAACCATTATGGTGTGTATCTTACTACCTCGATGTCTAACCTTCATCGACGATTGCTGTCGATACATAGTTCAACCAGGTTTAAGATATCTGTATAAAAATGTTGTTATCTGTGTCACAGATATTGTAAATTAGTTTTATGATTTTGTATTTCTATGTTGAAAACACATCCCGTTCTACCCCCACCAGGTAAAGGCATTTAGAGAGTATGAGATTAAAGATGTCTGTATAAGAATGTTGTTATCTGTGTCACAGATATTGTAAATTAGTCTTATGATTTTGTATTTTCATGTTGAAAACACTTCCCGTTCTACCCATACTAGGTAAAGGCATTTAGAGAGTATGACTATGAGATTAAAGACGTCTGTATAAGAATGTTGTTGTCTGTGTCACAGATATTGTAAATTAGTGTTATGATTTTGTAAAATTATGTCATGTTGAAAACACATCCCGTTCTATCCACACCAGGTAAAGGCGTTTCGAGAGTACGAAGTCAGGGACAGAAAACCAGTGGAGAAACTCAGCGATGAGGACAAGTTTATGTTACAGGTTATTCTCAGTTTTCCTGCTTTTTTCTTTCCTCCCTTTCAATCCTGCTTGTTCTCTGTTTTGCTGACTTTATTTGTCGTCATATTTTTCCAACACTGCCCTCTTGATTCTGTCTATGTTTTGAGATGTGTTCTGACTTTGTTTTCGTATTTTGTGAAAGAGGGTGTTGGGGGCATAATGCACACACTATTTCTGAATATTAAACAGTAACCTTAACAATGCATTGAAATATTCCTTCTCTGCATTGTTCAATTGCTGCAATGCTTGTTCACCTTTATCTGTGGAGTAGATTATGTGTACATGCATTTTATTTAATCACAGGCTAGACTTTGGTTTCAAACAGATATATTTTGGAGCTTTTGCAATTTGAAACCACCATCTGTCTTGATATCCCTAACTACTGTAAATGCAGAAATGTTCGCGGTGGTTTTATGTTCGCGGTTTTTGTAGTGGCCACTTCACCGCGAATTTAAAACCACCGTGAACATTTTTCCACGCAGTAAGAGACTACAGTGCATGGTGCTACCGCGAAATTAAAACCACCGCGAAAAGTCCTTTTTCCCGCTACCGCAAAATTAAATCCCTGTGAACTTAAATGCATTTACAGTATCCTGTAATTGAATACTATTGGATATACATGTAGGTTACCCCAGGGATAAAGGTGAACTAGCTTTAACTGCTTCTCTTCCTTTTCACAGGCACACAGTTGTGCACCTGCTACTACCTCTGACACACTTAACTACTTCTTAGGCCACAACAGTTTAATTTGTTGGTTTCCCAGATTCTAAAACCAACACAGGGACAAACAGAATAAAAACAAAACCTGTTCATCAGTACAAATGTTTGTTGTGCACTCAATTTTATGGAGTGAATACAGTCATATTGAAGTTTTCCTCCTAACACTATATTTTCATGATGTCTGTTTCCAATGTTTTCACCTTAAAATGTCTTATTATTAAGAAATGAAGAAATGAATTGTTGTGGTCCTAACTAACTTCAATATTTGTTTTTAGCTGACAGCATGATTTTAAACCCATTTTTTCTCCCCCCAGTTCAGTAAGATCGAGAGGATACAGCAGAGGTTGACAATCATGAACTTCCTGGGAAACTTTGAGGATAACATCCACATGCTAACACCTGTGAGTACATCCAAATGTAACTTGGTCAATCATTATATCTTTTATTAGTACAAATACATTTTCTGTGTTATTTCTAGGCATGGTGTTGTTGTTATGGCTAGGTCTCTTCTTGAAGGCATCCATGATGTATTTACCAACTGTCTCTGAGTATACTGCATGCTAAGGAAAAGTAAGGAAGATTATAGCCTTGGAATTGACAGGGCGAGTACATGGAATATATTGTTTGTTTTTGTTTGGTAAAGAAAAGATTACTAGCTTAAAATAACTTACAGGAACTTCAGTAATAGTTTTTACCAGGAATGAGACAGTTAATTAGTTCTATATACAAGAAGTGAAATTCTTTGTAGTCTTTCTTCCTTGAAGTTCATGAAAGTTTTTTTGGGGGGTTTTAAGCATACTCTATAATTAATAGATTTTTACACTTTTTTTTTTACTTTGTTCCTAAAAGTAACCAGCACAAACCATTCAATTATAATACAGATGCAGTTCAGTTTTAGACCTTACATAGAAACAGTTCAGACCCCAAGTTGTGTTGTAGGGACCATTTACATGTTGGACAGACTGACACTCATCAACATGTTGTAACATAACACCTAAAAGTTACCACTGTAACAGTTGCATGTACATGTAGTTACAGTAGTGGATACATGGTTATTGTTGCCTCCCTCTCTATAGTACTGATTATCATTATAGTAATCTAAACAGATTGTTGTAAATTCTGAAGACATACATTGTAATGTGCTGACATTTATTCGTCTCTTTTCTTTCCCAGCAACTGAACGCAGTGACAGCAGCCTCCATGTCCATCAAGGCCTCACAGAAGCTCAAGAAAAAACTGGAGGTTTGATTGTTTGGAAATGTTAACAT